>NC_136063.1:531285772-531323272 GCF_964261635.1 Lissotriton helveticus | reverse complement strand
TGATATCAGTAGTGCGTTGGTAGCTTTGTCAAGTTTCACTGTGTCAACTGCTGAATGTATTTTGACACATCAAAAAGCATATAAAATATAACATGGCCGTTGTGCGATGTGTGTGCGCGCGCAGTCTTTCATGGTATTGGTGGGTGTACACAAACACATATGGTATTGTGTGTATACAAGCAAACATGGTATTGTGTGTACAGACATGCATGTTATTAGGGCTACGTGTGTACCTGCATGTAGATATATTTATTTGAAAAAACGATGTCTGAGAGACTGACGTTTTCAGAACCATTTCACTTAACGTCTGTTTCGGCTATCTATTTGTGCGTTAATCCGGGTGTAATTGCAGCAGCATTTCCCGATTGTTATTTTATTGATCAACTTTCATGCCTTTGAAAATACAAATTCCAGAATGACATCATGCCCGGTAGGAGTAATTAAAGCTATCTGATGAGGGAATTTAGAAGTTGAAAGGGATGACTGTAATTGATCCCGAGTCAATCCTATTACCGCTTTTTATAGTTTAAGCTGCAGAGAAAGCAGGCTCCTCGTCGAGGCTTTATTTTACGGAATCCTTTGTGCGTGTGTGTGTGTTTGCTGTGCTGTGCTCTGCTTTGCTCTCTAGTCTACTTTCCCTTTTAATTTTTCTCTCCCCTGTAGTAAATAATGAGCTGCCGCCTGAAATCCGGCTTGCCAGTGGTCAGCTAATGGGTGATGACCTGTCCCTCCTTACTGCAGGAGAGCTGTCACCTTATATCAGTGACCCGGCGCTCAAGCTCTTCCAGTGTGCAGTTTGCAACAAATTCACCTCTGACAGCCTGGAGGCCCTAAACGTGCACGTGAGCGGCGAGCGCGCGCTCCCCGAAGAGGAGTGGAGGGCGGTAATTGGAGACATCTACCAGTGCAAGCTCTGTAACTACAACACTCAGCTCAAAGCCAACTTCCAGCTCCACTGCAAGACTGACAAGCACATGCAGAAATACCAGCTGGTGGCCCACATCAAAGAAGGGGGCAAGACCAACGAGTGGAGGCTGAAGTGCATCGCCATTGGCAACCCGGTGCACCTCAAGTGCAACGCCTGTGACTACTACACCAACAGCGTGGATAAACTGCGCCTGCACACCACCAATCACAGGCACGAGGCGGCCCTGAAGCTCTATAAGGTAAGCCAGTCACATCACTCGAGGTTTGCTTTTTCGGGAAGGGAGGGGTTAACGGTTGCGCTGCTGCGTGCGTGCGTGTGTGTGTAGTAGAAGTGCTGTGTAAGCTGTGCTTGCAGCATGTGAGCATAAGGCTAGAACTTCCACCCAGCTCGGACTGACGATACAGAATCAAACTAGAACATATCATTTTGTTTATTTCCAACATATTTTTGTTTCTCAGTCATCTAATGCAACACAAGGTTTTCAAGTCAAAGTTTTTACTTAGATATTGTGTGTGCGTGCCGTGCCGCACATGCCATCTGACCTATGTGCCTGCTTTCCAGTGTCTGTGAAAGTTCACACGCCCATGAGCCAGATGTTATTGTCAGAGAGCGAACATAATAACACATTCTTTGATGAAAAATATTTGGGCCCTCAAACTTAACAAACACAATTTGACAAGGCAACATTTACCTCCTAAACCTGTGCACCATGCTGTTGATATACATGCGATAGAGCGGTTAATTGAGAAACAGCACTTCTTTTTTTTACCAAACATTGATTGTTGTTTAATTTCTTGCCTGTGTGTTAAGTAAATGTGTTTCCAATGTCTTTGTTTAAATGTGACCTGAACAAAATCAGTGTATGCGTTGTTACATATTTCAAGCATTTCATTTGGGGTGTTATTGTGAGTCAAATATGAAGTATCAGTTTTATTAAGAACCTTCCTATATGATTAGCACACACACTTATAATTATATGTTATACACACATTTTGTGCGACCAAGCACATGGCTCTGCAGTAAAGGTTGGTTTGTGGTCTAGACTGGTGCTCTACCTGTTGGCATATGGAATGTGGTATTTAAAGGCCTGTGGTGTGAAGTGTCACAGTAAGCGAAACACATACCAGCTTCTTCTACACCAATAAAAATGGCCACTATTTCAGTTCCAAAATCCAAGTTTGATATTTATGGGAGCTTCTAGAGTTCCACAGTCATAATATATTTTAGGTCATTGACAATATTATAGGAATTAACTAAATTCTGGGACCTTTAAGATCTGTTTGAGTGCCATTTGATTAACCATCTTCTGCCATTTTGGACACCTCTTCCTTAACTGGTAGGCTGAATCAGCACGCGTGAAAGGCCGAATCACAATAGATTTGCACAACATACATGTATTTTCCATATAAATCTGTACTCTTTAAACATAACAGTTTACACATGCTTAACATATTTACACTATGATGGCTTGGTATGCATTAGGAGTGCCATTTAAGTTTTGTTACAGAAAACACTAGCAGGCTGCAATGTAACATTAATTGAGCACATTTGTAGTCCACTTTGGCAGTTCTGGACCAGCCCTTTGCAAATTTATAATCCTTTTCAGTAGTTCTGTCTCCACACTGTATTTATTTTATTTATTTACATTTGTATTGCATAGACCGAGCCACATGGGCAATGAATTGGTTCAGATTTTACAAGAAATATAACAAATGCTAGTGAAATTACAGATAACTAGCAGCAATAAGAATCATCCTAGAGGAGGTTGGCTAAGTGAACAGGGCGAGGTAGCAGGGCTAAACTTTCATAAACAATCTGGATAAATGGGTTTTCATGTTTCTCCTGAAGGACAACAGGTTCCTCAGGCTTAAGGTTCCAGAGTCTTGGAGCCAGGTATGAAAAGGTTTGGACTAAAGTCTTGAATTTGCTTTAACTTTTGGAATTTCCAAGATCAGTCGAGATTGCCTGTTAATGTTTCTTTTTCCGCCTGTGGAGAGGAGTTTGTTGTTAAAGTTGTGAGGGGGGGCTACATGTAAGGCTATATGGGTGATATGCACCATTTTGAAGTGGATTCCAGGATTATGAGCTACCCAGTAGTGTTTTTTTATAGCAGGCTCAAGTTCTGATTTCTTAACACCTTAACTAGTCAGACTGTTGTATGCAAATGATGCTTAGGGGGAGCCAGCACTGTTTTGGGACAGCTGCCCAGTATTGAATTTCGTTCAACAATATTTGAGAGAACCAAGGAGGGACATTAGTAGTCCTGAGGTGCTTCTGAGAGGCGAAGCATTTTAGTTTTCTTGGAAAATATATTTGGAAAGAGACGGTTTCTATCAGATTGGAGATGTGAGGCCAAATGGAGACATACTAAAGTCTCTTGTAAATCCATGGGACTTGGCAGCTGGGACCAGGGTTGGTGAGATGCCTTGGTCAGAGAGAATGATTACATTTTTTCTTTACTGGAGGTGGCAGGTTGGGAGAATAGCGCAGGAGGGATTCAAGTTGGACGTCATTGGTGTAGGATTATTCTTGGATGTAAAGTCATGACATTTCGTATAAAGGTTTAATTGAAAAGGGGAGCAGATTGAGGCTTGTTGCATGCTGTAGATGAGGGATAAGTGAATGTGAATTTGAATCATTACAAACTAACCTTTTTGTGTTGAAGGATGAGAACCATCTGAGAATAGTAACCAAGTCACACTTGCATTCTGTCAAGCTTCTGTCTCTCGAACCTTGCTGTCTCTGGAACTCAGGAGCTTGATGATAATGCATTTCACCGCAGAAGTGACTCTTACATTAGAGGGCAACCAATTGCAGCAAAACAAAGCCATTTCCTTTCACTGAAGGGGGAGACATTTACATTCCACAAGTGTAAAGTATTTCATTACTTTGGTGATTATTTTTGTGTGCATTAAACTGCGTGTTGAAAAGTACTCTCTCTGAGGGTCAGATTTTTTGCTACTGTGTCCCTCACCTCGTGCCAGATAAATGCACAAACGCTGCCCAACAACTGCGTGCATTCAAACGTGCTCATCAGAGCATATACTCTGCTCACAGTGACGCTAGGCGTGCATGAGTTGACAAATAGATAACATCCAAATATTTTGCATGTTAGCAAATCCCTTCTGTTTATGAATCAAATGTGAAACCGCGGATCCTCATGACAAAAGTGTCACTGATGACAGAGTAATGTATTAAATGTAAATTCATTTTTATTCGCTATTTACTTCCCATTCTTGTTTTTTATATATCTGATTGTTTAGACTTTACGGGAGCTTGACAAGCACCAGTTAGCAGAGACAAATACCCAGGTGTGTGAAAACTATTTTTATTTTCTGTGTATTGACAAGGTATTGACTTATGACACTATGAATGCAATGAATTGTCGGTTCGATTTAAATAGATCACATCTCTCCTTCTTCATTCCCCAAGATCAAGTATACTGTGGCAGCACAGTGACCTCTCTGCTTTCAGAGGGTGGAAGGTTAAAGGTTAGCTTTAAAGCATCATCTGCCGAGCTGCTTAACTTTACACTGATCAATTTAATGAAAATCTGTTTTGCAGATGGCGATTTAATGTCTTTGGCAGAGTTGGGGCAGTTTCAGCATAGGCTTGTGCTAGTAAAAATATTTCTTTATTTGACCAGAACAACACCTTTTCTTTTATGTTTTAAGATAGAAAGCATGTGCAATATGCTATTTTGGCAAAATAGCAAAAGGCCCCTAGGCGAAGCCTTGATGATATTTCCTTATGGGCCTACAAAACACAATGCCTTAATGTCTATTTCTAGCAGTGACTGAAGACACAAACAAAGATGGATTCATTTTTTGGCCATAGGTCTTTATACTTACTAAAAAACATGAAGTAGTGGAAATGATTTTTTTCTCTGTGTCCCCTAAGCCATATTTGCCTGGCTGCTTTTGTTTGGATTGCAGTAGACGTCTGGAATACATGTCAGGTGGAACTGAACGCTTCCCCTCATTTACCTGAGCCCTGCATCTTCAGAGTCTGATAATAGCGCCTCCAGTCTGAGATGTGCAGCAAACTGGTTCCATAATGATGCAAAAATACAGAGCAGCAGGCTTGAAGGAAGTGAATGTTAAGCAGACAGAGAGCGCTTGCTGGAGGTGTGCTGATGGCTTTTCAAGCCTCACTGACACCGTCGGTGCATGGGAGGGATTTCATGTACAGTTGTCAAATGTTTGAAGTGTATTCTTCGGATTGGCTCGTATTTTATCATTAATGGAAAACTACTGGGCAAATGCTTGCACATAGTCAGAAACACTGTATTGTACTATGCATTGCCTGCGAAGGAACACCCTTACAGTAGAAAGATTCCTTCCACAGAGTTGTACAGGATATTGGCTGGTTGGTGGTGCAGGTTTTGACCAGACAGGTCCGTTGATTTCCCGATCGAGAGCGACAGGCCGATTGGCATCTTGTATCAATGACCTATCTGGCTGTTTTTCCGCAGTCTTTATTTAATCGAATCGCATTCATAGTCAATTTCTCAGTATGCAAGGCGGCAATTTTATATGATATGCTTCTGAAATAGGGTAATGCAGATTTTTCATGTTCCTAAGCCCCAAAAGTTCATTGATTTTTTAGTGTGCACTTGTCTCAGAATTTCTACTCGCACTGTACAGTAGTGAATGGTGCTGTCCCATTCTTTTGTCGCTATGGGCATTACTTGCACAGTCCCTGAACCACTTAGTTTGGTTTCAGCATATATATATATTTAATTACACTTTCCTGTGTGGTTGTTATTTCCGATGCCATAATATGTATGCACCTGAAAGCTCGCTGTGACACAAAAGGGAAACGTCTACTCTCAGACCTACCCCAGAAATAACCCCAATCACGGGATTGATTATCTGCAGACCTCTGGAACCATGACTGTTCCCTTGCAACTTTAGCTTTGGCCTAGTGTCTTAGTTAAATTGTTAAGATGTGCATTTAGGCCATTATATCACAAGGCGTTCCATTCCAATAAACATTACCATATCACGTCAACAGACATTTTTGTCCAGTGAATTGCAGTTAGAAATTGAGAACAATAATCTTGACCAATAGTAGTAATCCTATTCGGAGGCAGAATTATAGAATCTCATTTTGCTCAGGTACGTCGACAGAGTGGAGACACCTTTATGCAAATACAATGATATTCAATCCCTCACTTTACTAATAGAGCATGCGTCTGACTTAGAAATATATAAGTGCTGCAAACGACCCTGGTGGTCTACCTTACAGTAGTACAAGAATTTGCCACAGGGTCAGTTTGATGTATCTGTTAGTGGGTTGGGCCATAACGGGTTGACAGTTGGCAAAGCTTTGATGGCTGACGTTTGTTACGAGAAAGTATTTAGTTTAAGTAAATTCATTTGATTAGGGCATCATTAACATAACAACATTGAAAAATAAACCTAGCCCTCTGCTTTATTTCCTATTCAAGATGTAAGCAAAAAGGGGGGGTTAATCACCGAACCCCCTATTTGCAAGGGCCTTCTTAATTTACTCTGAATAACACCTGCATCTTTCAAAGACTGAGCCATTGACCTATTTGCGGAAAGTGAAGGCAGTGAAGAAAGTATATTTGTGACAAAGGTAAGCCTCAGGACACCTAGAGCAATACTGTCTCATCACACCCACCAGGAGGCACAATAAAGCCATGGATTAGAAATATTTATGCTGATGGAGAAGTTGAAGATTAAACATGTGTTAATTCTACACACATGCAAAGACCATTGCTGTGTCAGAGTCATAGAGGTGATGGTAATATTTCATTAAGCCTAGTAAAATCTATATGTGTCACAGAATTGTGAAAACCATTAAATATTAGAGATGAGAGATTATAAGTAACCGGGTACTTTTATGTGCTTTCTCCTTCCCTTCAAGTTGTATTTCGTGATGTGCTGAGCTAGCAAAGGTTTTGAATCTAGACTATCGACTTTGCAGTCAGGAGACCATTGTATAATCTTCATCACATTACTGCTGCCTTTCTAAAGTATTTGCATGACTGCTAGTAGACATCTCTCTGTTTTGCTGTCCACAGGATGGGAAAGATTCTGGTGGCCTTGCTTCATTACTTCTTGGGCTGGACACCAGCTGCTTGTTATACAGTGAAGTTAGTACTCGTTTAGGAGTCGTCTTCACTAGTTCCTTCCTTCCTGTTTTAACTCTTCCTGTTTTAATGCTAGACCCTGGATTACCTGGGTTCAGGTGTTGTAGTTAAACGGGCCTCTTCTGGGCTAATTTTAAATCTTGAAGTCAACCCTGAAATATAGTGTAACCAAATTTCGACCTAAGCCTTAATACTTGGGATCCTATTTACAAACCTAGCAAATGACATATAAGAAAATTAGAGATACAAAATAGTTGGTGTTAGTGCCTGCTGCTGTCAGGAATCTGAAACTCACTCCAAGTTCCTTTAAAAAATTGGAACTTGTCATTTGAATATTTGGTTGGAGCTGTTGCTCCATTGCCCAGGTAGTTACTATGTTGTTCCAGAATGGATTTAAAAATAATAAGCAGATTTTGTAGGATTACAGACCTGGCTACATGCTGATAAGTAATAGTAATGCCAAGCAACTGTTGACTAAGCCAATAGGTTTTTCTTGCATAGTGAGGAGCTCTTACTAAAACTTTTAAAAAGCCTGCCACTTTGAAAAAAGTTTTTTTTTTTTAAACAATTGCTTTTATATATATTGTATTTAGGAGAATAAAAATGTAACATATGATGATTTAGTGCAATTTTGAGATGTAATTAGTTAATCATAATGTAGTCCAAAGCAAGCTTTATGTAGGGGGTGGATTGATACATTGAACTGCCAATAGAATAAAATGAAAGCTTAAAACGCCAATGGGTGGAGCCAAAGGCCACTGTGACATTTTAAAGAGTTAGCAACAGTAGGTCTTTCAGAGAGCTGTCCTGTAAAACCATACCTAAAAGAGTTTTGCCATCAGCATGTATTATTAAGCTATTGGGAGATATTGAATGTAGAACGCTGAAATCAAACGACCTGATTTTGTTGATGTTAGGGTACTGGTATGGGCTCCTAACAAACTAGTAAAATCTGTGTTATTTATAGTGCGAGCCTCGGAAGGAGAAACAACAGGATCTTTCAATTTAAATGTAGAGAGATATTACACAAGGCACTTGGCTACAGTGGGAGACGTAGATGCGCTTTGTGTGCACTGCAAAAGTATAGATGGACAGTAAACTGTCCGCAATTAACAATAAATCAATTCAGGAGCAGGCCAACACAATGAAATAATTGCTAATGCAAAACAATTACCGAGAGACCCGAACACATGGGGCTTT
Organism: Lissotriton helveticus; assembly: GCF_964261635.1. Classification (NCBI taxonomy): domain Eukaryota; kingdom Metazoa; phylum Chordata; class Amphibia; order Caudata; family Salamandridae; genus Lissotriton; species Lissotriton helveticus. Next base: position 531,315,023 of record NC_136063.1, on the reverse strand, counting down.
TAGAATGTGCTAATGGACGGATTTATAGTGTATTCTAGGGTCACCCAGGGCCAAGGGCTTTCCATGGCCAGCAAGTTGAGTCTTGCTTCCTATCATTTTATGCAGCAAATGCAAATGGCGGACAATGCTTGCTCTTGAAACACGCCTGTGTCTTTGAAGTGAGGTGCCTACCGCGTTTGGTCTTCAAAGTCGTGGGCAATGACCTGCTTAATTGCACTTTGCAGCCTTTGCAGCTGTCATTTCTGCAGCAGGATTGTCTGCCTGGATTCCGTAATGCTGTTTGCATATTCGAATTGTACATCTGTGAGAGTTATTGGCTGCGCCTCCCTCGCTGGACATGAGATAAAACACAGAACGTGGGACCGGCCCAGAGGTAACTCTGGGCAGAACATTTCCCACAGGCCGCCTGCTCTGACCTTCCCATTATTAACGTTATGGCTGAGAGCACCCCTTTCACACAATAGAATATTCAGAAGAGAGGGGCTCGAATGGCCCCCTCCCCCCACCCACATCCGAATTGGACAGCCACGCAGGTCACTTTGTTTGCTTAAAATATGTTGGCGCGCTGCAGTTCAACATTGTGTTTAAAAAGCATCATTTGGTGTTCACTCAGGCTGTGACGGCGTTTTAACTCAAAATCAAATATTCCAGATATGTGTGATTCCAATTATTGAACTGTCATTGTCCCTGCATGATGGTAAGAGAGGTCAGGAGATTGCGCTGCACGTATTTGCATACAAATCATTGTGCTGAAGGAAATTGGAAAAGGCCGGTGTGTGCCAGAGCCAAGGCATGTTTTGCCTAATCATATGCAAGCCATTTGCTTAAGGAACAACGCTGCTTTCTGAAACAAACAAAAGCTTGTTTTATCTTCCACTGCTATATATAAACTTTAGGATATGCAGTCACAATGTATACCCGAGTGCATATTCATTGCAGCTTAACATCTTACAGTGTAATTTAATTGCTGTATATTTTGTTAAGCAGTTAAAATGTGCTTTATGTTCAAGCTCCATGCACAGAGACAGAGTAAGGCCAATGAGACAGCCATTTGGCATATTAGAAGGCAACTGTGATGCCAATATGTAGAATCTAGTCTGCCACTGATTACTTAGAACATAGAAGTCTAGGTTTAACTAGTTATTAACCTCAATTTATAATGAACACTTGAATAACATGCCCCTTTTTCCAAAAGCAATAGCCTTCTGGGTAGAAAGCACCAACGCTTAGAATTACCATCAAAAATCAGTTGCCCTCCTGGAAATTGAAATCTTGGCACATGGATAACGCCATGCATTTCTGAGGTTCCATATTCTAATGCATTTTTGTCCAAAAGTTCTGGTTCTCAGAGATATTTGGGATATCCGTGGTGTATCCAGTGAAGAATACAGTCAGTATAGATTTTTAGCCTCAAGATGTTGCTGAGACCAGAATCCTTGAAATGTGTGCCATATTCAAGGAAACAATTTCTGTTTGATCAGGCAGTTGCCTATTATGAAGATCTGAAAGCCTGCCTGAGTTGGACCTCTGTGCACCCTTTTAGCAAGCCTTAGTTTGTGCATGCTAACGCCTGTGCTGAAAAATCTTTTTAGTACTATTTGATTCACCACAGAACCCTTACATTTTGCTGTGACATTGCTGTTTTCAATATCATGAGAGAGAATATAATTGAAGGAAACAAAAGGTCACTTACCTGCATTGTTCAATGGTGGAGTTCAGCAATCTCACAAGTCCATCACTTTCCTCTTTCACCGTATAACAAACGATCTAAAAGCACCTGCAAGGCAAATCTGTCTGTTTCTGACAATATTCACATTCTTATAATATTGAGTAATAATAGTTGAGATTGCAAATGATTTCTTGGACCCACTAGTCTTTCCGATAAATAACAGATTCAGCAGCAAGCAGGTCTTCTTTTATTTTTTGCTGACATAAGCTCCCAAGTTGTGGATCATATAGTAAATTATGATTGTCTCAAAAGAGAGTTTCTTTCTTGAAAATGCTCGCACCTTGCTTAGAGTCAGTAGTAAGCAGAGAAAGCATTGGGAATGATGTATCTGTCACTTGAGTTTCAATGGGCAAATAACCGCTATATTTTGAGAATCAGTTTTATTGACTACTTTACCTTATTTACATTTAGGCCCTTAATAAGTACTATGCAGTTGAAAAGGGCTTCTGAACACTTCAGTAGTGACCTTCAGTTGTACCCACCCTGCGCATTGCTAGGTGTGCCTCTGTTTGGCTTCATAAAGTCCATTGTGGTGTGATGTTTGTAGTTGTTCAACAGAAACGGGTGTTATTGGTTAGAGGTTGGCTGTCAGTGGGACATATTAGGTGTTCATTTAAATGAGAAAGGGTTATATGAAACTTTCATTACACCTTACCTGCCTTGACTAGGCAGTAGCTATAAATCGTATTCTCCCTTCCAGGCAATTTGATTTCTGATTGGTGAAACATATTCTTGGAACCTGTAGGTCTTCTTCTTTTTCTGCAATCTAGTTATGGAAGTAAATTTGTTTAAGTAAGTCATGATATCATAGCTAAATTCAGCAGTTTCTTTTAGCTGTTTAGATACCATCAACCATTGTAAAACCAGCACTCATGCCATAGGCCAGGCCCTGCCAGATAGAAATAATGCATCTTAATTATTGATTCACTTCAACTTATGTTAGCCTGTGAAGTGTAATCACTACCAGTACATTCAGTTGTTTTGAAGCTGTATCAGACATGATTGGCATTGCAAAGACGCCTGCCCCTTCCTCATTGTCTGTTCGGGACGGGGTGGAGTGTAATTATTAGTTTAGTTTCATGGAAAGCATTACACTAGTCCTTCTTCGATGTCTATAGTAAAGGGCTGTGGAAGGGTTATTCCTAACCTTCCTTATCTTTTATTTCTCTGACCGAAGGCTGAAGTGGACAGCAGCTGTAGATCATAGTTCAGGGCTCATAGTTGTTCTTTTTGGACACTCTACGGCCTCTGTGATTTAACCCTGCTAGCCCTCCAATTCTATTTGCTGCAAGCTCCTTGAAGGATGACATACTGTTCTTTAAACAGGATCAGCAGGATGCCAGAGGCGTATTTATCCAGGTTCTGGCTGTTGGCCATGCAGCATAAATGGTGGCTGGTACTACAAGCAATACAGTCAGTGTTGGTCACACTTGTAACTTCTCAGATTTAGTGGACATTGGATGGGAGAAAACATTCTGACACAGTAAATGGGGAAGAAAAGAGAAAGAAAATAGGAAGTGGGTAATAGGGGTGAGTTATTGGAGCCAAGCGGAGGAGGAAACACATTCATTCACAAATATGAAATTCATAGACACGTGCATTCAGAACAATTTATGTGATCTAAAAAGAGGTTGATTTCTTAATGTGACAAAGAGATGCTTGGTAACATATGACACAAAAGCATAATTTATGACAATGGACATATATTGCGTTTTTCATTATAACTAATAATATGGCATTTGCCCTGGACAGAGGATAGTGAAGGACTATGTGCTAGCTGGAAGTAAGTTGGATGGGTACGTCCGTACTGGAGAGCGCTACTAGAAGCCCATATCAAGCTGTTTTGGTGGCTCACAAATTAATGCATCCATTGCAGAAACGTGCTTATTAGTGCAGTTGCAGGTTTGAATCTCAGTGGATTCTCTCTGACTTTTTATCGTTCCAAAGGCAGTAACAGAATGGTTAGGGAGGATAACAATAAAGCTCTGTAAAAAACATCAGTGAGTGTCTTTGGATGCAAGCATCTGGTTTACAAACAGAGTGCTATATAATAGTATAGAGTGACTGAGGGGAGCAGGATAGTATGATCAAAGAGGAAGGCAATCTTGCCACAGGAGGGAAGACATTTTGTTTTACTATTCAGTGCTTTATTTTCTTTATTGGCACTAACGTTTGATAGAAAAACAATGCAAGTAGATGTGAACAGTAAGGCTACATTCAGTAATTCAGTTATGTGATTTGTCTGTAGTAAATGAACGTTTACAGTAGGACCTTTGTTTCAAACTTCTGCACCCAAAAATTGAAATATGGTTGCATGTTAGTTTGTTATGCTCACTTAAAATAAACGTACTTGGACTTTAAATGAGCAAAACCAAAACGGGCATTGCCATATTGCATTTTGATTAACCCTGGGCGAAGTACTACACTACGCTCGCGAAGTTTGCGATACTTCGCACTACGCGAATTGCACGTAGCACAGTGCAAACACGCGTAGCAGTCATTTTTTGCTTGCTCGTGGTTCTCAACGTCAATTTGGCGACCGTGATCGAGCAAAATGACATCCCAGCGAGACTTTTTCCTCGTTCACGATCAGCAACATCAAGTTGCTGATCGCGAGCGTGGAAAATAAACCTCCCGGCGAGATTTTCAAGGCGGGGAGATCAGGTTTCTCATTGCGAGTGGTCGTGTATGCCCCATCTTAATCCATCCATGATGTCCTCTTTATGTGCAAGGTACCTTGGGGATGAGAGTGCTGTGGTTGTCATAACCCCAAAGCTAATTGATGTGTCCCTTGTGCTAGTTAACGCAGGGATCCTATTGGTGAAAACATCTGTTTTTTCACAGCATTTCTGTAATTTTGCAGAACATTTAAAATTGTAATATTTTGTTATTTGCCATTATAGTCAGGAAATTGGTATATGCTGGAAGCCAAAACAAATTCATGCAATTCTTTGTAATAGTTTAATTTTAAAAAAGCGCCAAAATGATTGAAAGTATAGAAAAACACACTTATAGTAAGCCAATTTGGCAAGCAGTTCAATACTGAAGTATCAGGTGTACCGATAGATGATGTGGCAACTTATTTTAAAGATGGTGCATCATCTAAGTATAAGTTGCAAGTTAACTTTTTATCTTTTATTATACATGTGCACATTTACTCACACAGTACATTTACAAGCTCTACTTTCATTGAAAAGTTCACATACTGAATCCATAGTGTTTACATTATGCTCGGTGGAGAGGAGGGAGTCATTCCGCAGTATGGTGAACATGGCTTCCGAGAGTAGACCTTGAATGAAATGCAAACAGATATACTATTGCTGGACTGCAAACTATTTCCTGTAAATAATGGAATGTATAATTTTAACGTTAACATACATCGATAAACTACATTGAATATAGCAGGCATTTTCAAGCACATTTGCTGAATCTTCAGCCCTTACCCCTAGTGTTTCGACTGTTCGAAGTGCCCGGGTAGTGACCCAACTCTGAAAGTAGGGGTAACTAACTCTACTGAGACCCCTGGAAGCAGATGATTCCTGCATTGATAAGGACCGAGGGTAGCAAGCAGATACCTGTTGCATCATCAGTGGCTCTAAAGCAAAGATGTTTGCTGCAGTGGCCTCTGTAAGTCCATCATCAGTAGTCCTAGGAAGCAGATGTTTACTGCATCCCCAATCGTCCCTGGGAGATGGTGTTTTTTACACCATGGTGACCAGAAAGCTGATCGGCTCATCAATGGCCTCACGACTTTATGCTTGTAGGGCTGCAGTAACCCTTGGCAGTGTTTACTACAACACCAGTGGCCCCTGGGAGCAGATGCTTACTGCCTCATCAGTGGCCATTGGGAGCAGATTGTTTTTACATCACCAGTGGCCTATGGGAGCAGATGCTTATTGCATCATCGTTAGACCCCGCAAAGACAGTGTTTGCTGCACCAACATTCTTTCGAGGACACCTAGTTATTAGTGCTCTGAAATTCTTGTTTAAGTTGTCATGCCCTTCTGAACATACAAGCAGTCTGTTCCCTCTCACCACCACAATTTTGAATGTTTGGGCAACACACGAAATGTAATACATTGCGCTGCAATCTTGTACTGGGGCTGCATATGTAATGTATGGAGTAGGCATTTTTTTATCACTTCAATAGGGATGAGACTAACTTTTTTTCTTTTGTATGTTGATTAGCATGGCCCATTGCAAGTGGGAAAAACTTCTGCATAACAAATGTACATAATGTCTTGTTTTATATAGTTCTATGTGCTTCATACTTGCCACGTACACAAATAGTGGCAAATAGTTGGTAGTATATGTGTTTAAAGTGATTGAAGATGTAAAATTGTAGGTCAATTTTAGTGCACATTTATCTCAAAATGCATCAAATTGATTATATACCTTCACACATTCATAAAACATACTGTGCCTTGTGTGGAACTGCCTGAAAAGATTTCCTAAAGTCTACATAAACCATATTTATTCATCTGCTTGACTCTATTTCCAAAAGAGCCTAATTACATATATTTGGCAGAACTCTCATCTGTGAAAGAGTGCTGCCATTGAATATATTACCCAAGCATTTGTCTTACTTTAACTTTAAGGGTATTTTAGTACGTTCATCCCCGTTGATATTAGGTTGCCCCCACTTATTTTGGAGCATGGTGCAGCTGCACTCTTTTTGTCCTCCAGAACCTTTTCTTGGTAATCAGACTAGCAATATGTGGTTATGGCTGCCCTACCCTAAGACATATACCGCTTGTCATATAGTCTTACAATAATGTCCTCTCTTGCACCACTTGCCGATGTTTTCTTTTGAGAATGCAGATTGCAAGTAGTAAACATGTGTCCTTGCAAACTCGACTCTCATTGACATGCTGAAACAAGCTTTGAATGCAACATTTTTAAGGCAGCCTGTTGCAGTGGGAACCAACCAAAAAACAAAGAATGCTTCTGTAAAATATGCATATTTGAGATAAATCATTTAACATGTAATGATTCCATGTACTTTTGAGATGTAAAATAGTGTGTCTGGGAATGCAAGCACTCAATATGAGGTGGAATGATACACCAAACAGCCAATTGCATGATGAGATGAGAACGTAATATTCCTCTGGGTGGAGCCAAAACCCACACTATGAGCTCTATAAAGAACCGGAAGCAATTGGTCTTGCAGACAGTTGTACAGTCAACCCAAACTTAAAAGTCATATCTCCCACCATAGAGATGTATGCTTCTCCTCCTGCCTCTTCACCCTTTTTTCCCACCAGACTGTCCATTTGCTGATATGATCCCCTGAACCACCACCCTACTCCACGTTATCTTTTTTGATATTCTAGCCAATAAGTATGTCTGCTGAGTCGTTTATGCACAGATACAAAAGTAAATTATAAGCACGCAAAACATTGAAATACTTGCACACGGGTTACATTAAGGAATTAATAAAATCAGAGTCAAAATATATAAGGCAATGGCTACAACTGCTAGAATGTGATTTTTCAAACTTGCTAGTCTAAAATATGTAAAAATGCAGATACATAAACAGTCATCTCTAATAACCGGATGCCTCGGTAAATTACATTTAACTTGCAAATCGAGTGCTAATGGGCTGGCAAATGAGGCCGTGCCTGCTAGAACAGGTGACATCACTCACCCCTTTGGAGAGTATGTATGCAACTGAGGGCAGACTCCTCAGCTGAGAGTACCGGGCACCAGCCACCACGGACAGATAGGTGGAGAGCCTTTATTTTAAAGCATGTTCTGGGGCAGAGAACATTAACTTCATAGAGCGGCGTGACGTGAAGCGAGCCCGCCGGTGATTGATGGACGCTGTGTAATTGCCAGCCCGCTCTCCCGTGCCTGGAAGATTACATTTTACAATGCCCAATATTAATAACCAGATGTGATGCTCTTCCTGCCCAGGGGTCAGGGAGGCTGTCCAGGTCAGCCTGTTTGTGTGCACGGACTGTGAAGTCTATTCACAGTGACAGGTATGGGAAGGCGGGGTCGGGGCTGAAGCCCGGCGACCACCAAAAGGGACTTTGCCAGGCAGGGAACAAAGAGCAGCAGGGGTCGCAGCCTTTGTTGATGGGCTCTTAAGCAAGCGAAGAAAGATGAAGCACAGTCGAGCCAATACATAATTTAGCATCTTCTATTGTCAGCAAGTTAATGTATATTCTGTTTAATTTCAGCACAGTCCAATTATAAGAATATTCCATACTTGGCACCTTTTGTCTGCATTGCATTGTCGCTCATACTCCACCTCATGGGCTTCCACTTCATTTTGACTTAGATTATTAGATTACGTTTGTTTAGTCTATTTCTGTCATTGTTTCTTCGACTTTTAAATATATATATATATATATATATATATATATATATATGTATATATATATATATATATATATATATATATACACACGCAGAGTGTGATTAATCAAAAATAGAGTACCAAGAGTAAAATCGGAGCATTGGGAGAACATCACTATAACTAGTCCTTGTAAGGTATTTTCTTTAAAGTGAGGTAGATTGACTTTTGTCGAGAGTTTAGCAGTATTTGTTTCTGTAACACATTTGCACTGTAGTAATACATATGTGATTCTCTGGTTACACTTGTTTCACATGGCGCTTTAGCGCCACTTTTATTTTCACCATCATTACAAACTGTATTTGTGGGTTGTATGACGTTACAACGCATGCTTTTACCACGCATGCTGTTACAACGCAGTTTTTACAACGCACACCTTTACAACGCATAGCGCTTTGGGGTGCTGGATAGTGAATAGTTTAATTTACTATTCCAACTCCAGTCCCCGTGGACACTAGGGAAGGTGTTGGATAGTAAATTAAATCTATTCCGTATCCTAGAGTGCCCCCCAGCGCAATGCGTTGTAATGGTTTTCGTTGTAAAACCTGCGTTGTAAAAGCACTGTGTTGTAAAAGTTTCGTTGTAAAGGATGTTTCCCTATTTGTGACATGCCTGTGAAAATAAGTGTGGCCAAACACAACTGTACAGGTAAAGGCACATGTTCTTTTTTTATTTATTACTGCAGATGAAAAGTCAGGTTTATCACCAAAGTTAGTGTAATTCATGTGAACATTACACTTCTGCTGTATCTAAGAATGCATTTTACAGTAACTTGTTAGGAACACAACTCTGCTAATGGTAATCTGGTTTATTTAATGTGATTTTATCTCCGATCATAGATTAAAGCCTTTGAGGCATGCGTCTAGTTACATTCTTTTCTTTAGACCTACCACTTTTGACAACACAGCATGACATAACCCTCATATGGTGATCCTCAGAGTGCAGTATGGCATTGCACACTGTTGAGGGAGGGGTGGGACATCATGACCCACCTGAGGCTTTTCCTCTCAAGATGTATGGCCCCTCTCCTCACTCAGATATGCCATTAAATCCCATATTAAACTCCGTGCGACTGCATATCCACTATTGTATGTGTAATATAATTTCTCCTATTGGTCACTCAGGAGTGAGTAAAACCATTGCTTGGCTTAGTGTGACTGTAACCTATAGTTTTTATGCTTATTTCATAAACTAACTGCAGTTACATATTTTCCTTTCCCCTTATTAAGCATCAGTTCAAGAGAAGTATCTTTGTTTTCTAATTGATTTTCTGTGTTGGTTGCCCATTGAATAGCTAAGTAGCACTTGTAATATTTGAATACATTGCATGGCACCCATTTAACCTCCTGTTCTTTCCTGACCAGGATTCTAGATCCTATACAAAGTCATTCCCTTATGTGCTGTGGGATCAGTCTGTATGCAATAATGCCAGATGCTAATGTAACTGGCACGAAAGAGCTTCAAGCTACTCGCTTCAGATTATGTTCACGAAGTGCAGATCATCACAATGCTTTAACCCTCTCAGAGTATGTGCTTTGGAAAAATGGTACTAGCTATGGTGGTCGACTTATGGTAACCACCAATTTCTGATAGGAGTTTTAGTTTAGACCCATGTTTTTGAGCCACTGGTTTACTAAGTACGAGCTATAGTTCTTTAGCATCACAGTGTAATCTTGGGCAAAACATTTTCTTACCTCCAACTGGCTAACTATAGATGTTTCTGCGTTATTGCAAAAAGGATTGAATTAGAGAGCGAATACTCTCAACATTGCAAGGCTGTTATAAACGAGATTTAGAGACAAGACATGTACTTTATGTCATAAATATTCTGCTTTATGTAAATCATCTCGACCTGACTGCTGCCTTTGTGTTATCAGTTTTCGCTTTTTTTCAGGGCTATTATTTCTTATTGCTCCTACATTGTCCCATCTCAGTGATCGCCAAATGGGAGAACATATATGTGTTTTCTATCCAAATATGACTTCCTTCCGGTATGCATTGTTGCACAAGGTAGCTCGCACTGTGTGAATGATGTTCCTTGTGTTAACACAGCAATCCAGTCTAATTCTTTGTTATGTTTTCCAACTGAATATCATGATTTTGAATCTATCACAAATGCATATATTTCGATTTTAACATTTGTGATGAAATCCTACTTTTTCATATAAAGTTTTCCAGTTAGTGAGAGATTTCCTGGGGCACCCCTACGGTAATCACGTCCATATTGAATATGGCCCCACCCACTGTGAGCTCAGAGTTTCTTCCTGTGTCTTTGTTCTAATGGCCCACACAACACAATTTAAAAATTAGAATTTGATCACAACCACTGAAGCTCCAGGTTTGCTCCAGTTTGTCTTATGTTAGACTTAAAGAAAGCCATAGGATTCCTCTTCCTCTATGTCAGCAACACTTTAATATTTATCTCTAAACTACTCTTTTCTTCCATCTAATTAATATGTTTTTGTCATCCAGTCATTTAATAAGATCGTATATGCTGGCATGTTTCCGACTCTTCTAATAGATCATATTAGTTTGTACATAGAGGTGGTTATTATCTCAACCTTTGCAGCAAAATGGTATCCTGCCAGTGATGAATCTGGTAGTGCTTGTGATGCTGCGCCTGCAAAGCCTCATTGGATCCAATAGATGGAATCTGTTTATCAGGCTAGTTCCTACCTTTTAGCAAGATCTTTCCACCTGTTTTAGATTTCTACAAAGGAAACACACTGAGGTATTCAATAAGTGTTCTCCCTCAACGCATTTTGAACTGCATAGAAATATGAATATCTTGCTTTGAATAGTATACCTTCTTGTGAGGAGAAGCGCCACAGTTCATTTTTCCGCTTCTTTACTCTTTTGTGTGCTCAGCACTAGGCGGTCCACAAACATTGCTGTAGCTGATAGTCACTTTGGATTGATAGAGAGAAGCATTTCTTCAGACATGTCTGATTTGCACCTTATGTGCCTTGCCCAAACCTAGGGGCGGACAGGGATGCCTGAACAGCTTGGTGAGATGCCTCAAGCTGCCACTCTGACCATGAGCTGCGCCAGGGTATCTGTGAGTGGTTTGCGCCTATTTAATGGTGCCTTGGAGGGAGGCGCTGAAGCAGAGGTGTCATACAGAAAACACCTTTAGAGACATTGTTACTGCAGAGATGCTAATAAGGAGGAATGTGAACAACTTCAGAGGAACACGCTTTAAACCAGTAGGGACTGGCCTCAAAGTCTTTGTCAGCACGCTAATCTTCCATTGGCCAGATTGACTTAATAGTCAGTCCACCCAAATCCATACCTCTGTTTGTGTAGCGATGCATAAATATAATTCCACACGCTCAACTTGTTTACGCTGTGTGCAAAGCATAAGAAACAGAGGATCCGCCATGTTTGTTGTGTACTTGCATAAGTAGCATCTCCCCCAGCTGACGGTTTGAGTAACAAAATAGGTGAGATGACGAACTATTTCTTTAGTGCAATTTTAACATTCAAGGCTGTTACACACTTTGCAGCATAAGGCTTCTCAAAACTTCACAAACCTTTCTCGAATCTAACAGCAAGGCCCACTAGTGTTTGTAAGATTCTTGTCTACAGTTTTGCCTCCTATATATTTAGAGCATGAAACACATAAGCTTGCACAGGACACATTCACAAGGAGGAATTCCAGATTTTCTTCGCATCTCTTTTCATAGCTGAATGCGAAAACATTCTAGTAATCTTCAAAGCAGACCCCGGTATGTGGAGTGGATCTCGGTATGCAGGCTTGGAAACAATGGGATCCCCTGTGTGGAGGGGGGCTGCAGAAACTGCGGCCTTCAACAAGAGTGATGTCAGCCGCATCAACTGCATCCGGAAAGCCAAGTGAACTTCTATCACATAAGGTGTGCATTTTGCTGGCCAGCGCGAAGCGTCCAGGAATGCATCTGACTGCACAAGGCCTCCATAGTGCAGTTTGAAACTTCACATAACTTGTTCGATTTACAGCTCGTGCAGTTCCGCCGTGCATACGGTCAAAAAGGGTCAGTTTACTGTGCCCTGTGCCATTGTAGAGGGCATTTTAAAATCATACTTATAATAATGTCATCAACCTGACCTGGGGCAAATGCCAAGAATTGTCCGCGGTCTGCCAGTGAGCATGTTTTGAATAGGTGGTGATGAAAAGCTAGTTTTTGTGCTTCAGAAACTAAACAAGGAGCAGTTGGGAATTATAAAAAAAGGAGAAATATTAACAAATTGTCAAACTGAGGAGCCTTAAGAGAAAAAAAAGGAGTTGGCAGGATTTTCGGACTCCTTATTACATGTTCCTTCGGGCTCCTTGGTCTCTTCGTGTCTGACAGCATCTTTCCTATTCCGTGGCCTCTTCTTCCCTGTCCATATATCCTAATTCACATAACTGAGCACCCACACGTTAGAAGCGATTCTGACACATTCTTCAGCTCACTTTTGAAGTCTCCATACTCATTGTCATACAGATCTGTCTTTTCCCAAACTTTCACTTCCATGGGATCATTTTGGTATTTTTTAAATGTACTGAATATGTCTTCTAGTGTGTAGCCCACACCTGTTATTCAGTTCTTCGATTCCCCCATTTATTGTAACACGTGACCAATACATGACTAGTGCCCAGGGAATCCTTGCGCCTAAGAAGCATGTGCTTGGTAGCATTGTCTATTGCTGTGGCTGGGTGTGCTGCCTCATTGGTGGCCCTTGGTCTAGCTGTCAGAGGCACATCTTGCGGACATCTTCTAATCTGTCAGGGAAAGTTTGGCAACAGAATTCATTATTTCAGGTGTCTGTGCTTTCTTATTTTTATATAATTGGTCAACCCTTGGAGCGCCTAGATAACATTCACTGCTGTATATAAGGTGCTTTATAAAGAGTTTCACTGCTTTGTTTTTCGATCACAATTGGTATATGAATATGTAACCTTATCATTTAGGACTGAGGGGCCCTTATTCTTGACATCTAAAGTAGGCATGTGCCTTACTACAAAGGTCACTCTAACCCAGTTGATTGTTTACTTGTCCATATAATAGCCACTTTATGGACGTGCACACAATCAGGGGGATAAGGCTACCTTCCATTTCCATGGGAAGTTTTGTGAATTTAAACTGTGCACCATTAGCACTAGGATAAATGACACACAACACATAGATAGTTCTACTAAGGCATTTATTAGTATAAAAAAGTATTTTCTTGCATGATTATTAACCTATACACACAGCAGATCGCACACACATATACAGATGTACTCACATTCATTCAGGCACAGACTTCCCTAAAATCTGTGGTATATGCAGATACGCACAGACTTCCAAAAATCAGTGGTTTATGCAACTACCTGGTTTAAAAGCACTGTTTATTAATCCTGGGGTACAACCTGGACAGGACAGTTGGATAAAATAATTTGGCTTAGTTGAAAAGGGGGTATTACAAATACAACTATAGATCAATTTCTTTGTAGCCAGGATGGCCCTCTGGTTAAGCACTGCTACCTAAACATGGGACTAAAAAAGCCCACGCTAACAGGCAAAAGTGAGTGTAAAAATACAGTTGCATTTTCTTATCTTTGGCAAGTAAGATTCGCTGTATAGAATGTTTCCAACTCACCTCCAATTCTTCATCGCTTACGTCGGTTGCTTACTTTTGTCTCCAGCTTGTTTCCAGCTTCCATGTAAAACTGGAGTTGGAACTGACACACTGTCCCCTCTGCTTAGTATTTTTCTATCCTCCACACAATTCACCATTACCTCACCAGGATTATGGGTGGGTGAGAAATTTTTCTCTGCCACAGGAGTTGACGAAGTTTGTCCGCTATGCCTAACGTGGAGTTCCAGAGAAATTCCTCCAACTGCCACGCGGCGGAGTTTTCCACGTGCACGACTTGTGAACAGTATGTTGGCAAGTGAGAATTGGCATCCCCTAGGGTGACTTTCGGGTACTAGGAGGGCATCCAGTGAGATTTTCCCATCGCAGGTGGTCACTGCCGTTCGCGGGGATAAAGCTGCTGCTCAAGTAGAAACTCTACTTGAGCGGCAGAAAGAACCAGGCCGAGAAGCAGTGCCCTCAGGTGCGCACACTGGTGCCATTTGCGCTGCTTTTTTACCACGGAGGAAGCTCCCAGTACTAAAAGTCAGCACGAGCAGCTGGGTGTGCTGATTTCCACCTGTTTGTGGAATTCCACAGAATCTCGTGGACTTTTCATGTAACTTAGCGAAATTCTGCTAAGTGAAACTCGGCAACTTCTTCCTACACCTAACCAGGCTACCTGTGACATCTCTCTTTACATATTAGTGGCAAAGCGTTTATAAAAGAGAGGATCCCAGGCAATAAAGTTACACATTTCACCATAAATCATTCATCACCTCCGGTACACAATACTTCTTTGTTTGATGACTTCTGATAGCGTATAAAACATATGGCGACACTTGTCACCACATGACCACTTTAGAGGGCATGTTCAAGATCGCAAATTGGTATGTTCTTGAATTGGATGATTTTTAAGTGGGCCAGGCAAGAGGCAAGTATTTTTGATAAAGGGTGCTTTTTTAATGTCTGTGTGTTTTTCATAGATTTACGTCTGGAGTTAACCAAGACATTTTGGTTTTACTAAAATTAATTGTATAATATTCTTACTTAGATGGGCTTTCAGCCAGTCCTTTAAATCCATTGATCTGTTGTTGTGTCATTCACATTTTAATTCTGCCCACAATATAAGACAGATGGAGCAGTGGATCAGCCCATTTGCCCCTGTTTCTGTGCATATTGCCTCTATTGTTATAGGTGTGTGCCTGGCGTTGTGAGACTGTTGAGTTGTGGACTTATTTTGTGTGCACCATTGTCCCGACAGCTTTTTGAGGTCCATCTGATTGTAACCTGTTTCTAGAGGTTCAGTGTTTGGCCAGTTCATATCTCTGTGTGGATTTTGTGTGTTCTGGGCTTGTTATTTTAATAATTTGTGCATATTTGGTTGATGAGCTCACCATCAGCTGCCCTGCCTCCAGCAGAAACATTAGTTTATTGATCTTGTTGGTGGGTGTGATCATTTGTCCCGAACATTTCATTAAAACTGATTACGTGTTTCAGTTTTTACGTCAGGTGTGTAAGCAGTCAACTTCATAATGTGGATTTCCCTTGTTTAAGGGTTATTTTTAGAATTATTTGCGCTTCCGCTCAGTGGGGAGATGCCCACTCTAATACTTCTACTACTCCCCAAAGTGGGCAGTGACTCTGGACTGGGCAATGAAGGCCGTGTTCTGTGTATGATGGACGCTTGTAGTTTTGCAGTACATTGTGTGCCTTTTCTGTGCACCAAGGATGCTTCAGCTGTGTTGTAGTGCTTACTCAGTGTATACATGAAGACTGCTGTGATGTTGACAATTTTGAACCAGGTCTGTGTGAAAGAAGCTCTCATTGCTGCTGCCTTGGCTCTATGTATGAGTGAGTGTATTTTGCTGTCTGTACTGTACCATTCTCTGTCTTAATGAATTCGGCACTACTGATGCCTTTTTCGGTACATGAGAGAAGTCCATATTGCTGATGTCCCTGTTGTACCTAGCCTCTGTGATTGAGGTTAAGTTGTGCTGCAGTTGCCCATGCTCAGCCTATTTTCATTGGAAGAGAATGTTGGTCTGCTGCTACATGTATTCTGTGTATACGGGGAGTTTGCATGATTGTTTCCTGTGTTGTACCTGTTCCCTGTGTGAGGGAATCTTTGATGGATCCCTGTAAAATACCAGTATGTGAGGAAAGCATGCACTGCTGCTTCACTCTGCTCCCTGTTCTGTGCGACTGCTGAAAAAACATCCATATAAAAAGAAGCCCATGGGATTGGCGTTGTCATTCCTATCAGTTCTTTTTTACATAGGGCTTACTACAAGCTTGTATACATTACCCGTTTCTAAGCACATCTTTTATTGAGTTCCACCTTCTAGATGAATTTGGAGGAAGTTGATATTGAAGAGCTTGACGTTCATTCACATTTTAATATTATTCAACGTTTTCAAGGGTACAGCACTGAAACCTCCTTTGTTAAATGACAGTGTACCATTTATAAAGAGAATGTATTATCTCGCTTTTGTTTCACTACTGAGTAAGTTGGGATGGCCTAATTTCTGATTGTAATGACCTTGAGCGAGTTAAGCAATCCTTAAACTTGCAATAGCACACAGCTAATGTTCGGCTATGGTGTCAAAGAAGATAGGACATGAATAACGTGATTTATGGCGTTATCAGGCATATCCGCCCTCACAACTTGCTTCATTATGTTGCAAATTGTGCAGTTCCACACTTTCAATGCTAGTATCCGCTGTACTACGTGTTTTCTCTTGTTCACAACCCAGTTACCATTGTCTTTATTTTATGTATTTACGGGGTGCTCAACGCCTTGGAGTTGACACTTTTAATATTTTTTATAACAAATCTTGGTATTTGAAACTTTATAGGAGGTTAATCAAAGCGGTGATGGATGTTCCATTCCATTGTATTGTTCATAAATCTGGAGTGATTGTGCGGGGTTTTGAAGCTGTTTACAGGTCTGGATATACCAAACCACCTGGTCAGCACCTTTCCCTTCTGTAACAATGCCTCACGTGGTTATTGATTGCTAAGATTTAATGCCAGGTTCACCCTGATAAGGCTGCATGGTACTGTGGCGTTTTTGAGTGGGCTCTACAATGAGACTGATGCATGGCTGTCCATCCTAGGTCTCCAAGGGCCATTTTTAGTCCACATGTTCAGCATATTGACTTGAGACAAATTTAAAAGAAGCTCAGTGTAACGCAGGTTATTTGCAGAGTGGTTGGTGATCCTGACCAACCTTCTTGAGCCTGCTTTGGACACCCCTGCCTCTATGGAATACTTTTTTGTCGCAGTTTCGAAGAGCTGCAAACGTGTTCGATTTTTCCTACCCTTTTGTATATATTTGTGTGTGTGCGTGTGTGTGTATGTAATTCACTAATGTTTTATAAAAGAGAGTGAAGGGTCCTGACGACTTGGAATGTCTTTATAGATTATTAATGGTGAAAGGTTGGATGATGTTATAATTCAGAAATCACGGAGCCTGTTTCGGCCTTCAATAATAGATACCGTCTACTGACAATATATTCAAATATTCTATTCGGAAAGCAGCTATTTATAAATATACATATCTATTCATGGAATGGAAATATAGATAGGTAGTACACAGGCAAAGCGTATGTTATTGGTACACTTACTCACACGCATACACACAAAATATATATGTAATGCAAGTTTTAGAAGTATGTCTTTCCGTTTATATTATGTAAGAAACTGTTCCACGAGTGTTTACGAAAACACTGCATTGATTGGTCTTTACAGATACGATTTACATTGATTTTTCATGTACCAGACACAGAAATGCTCACCATTATCTTCAGGAAACAGTATGAAAACTATAAAGATTTCTTCCTGTTTTTATGCCTAGACTTTCGTTTCTGCAGAATATGAACAAGACAGTGTTTATTGTAGTCAGAAAAAAATGTTGGCTTGATTCTGTATAAGCGAAGAATCTCTGGATTGTCTCAAAGGGTTAGCTGCCCATTTGCAGACAGGCAAGCTTTTAGTGTGCAATTTAGGTCAATGGAGGGAAGGGAGAAGACGTGTTTAGGCGACAGATTTTAAATCACCATAATATAAATATGCTTTGCTTTTCATCCGGAATTTGCTTTCTTTCAAGGTAATTTAGTGGCGCAGACGTGCACTTATGGTTATCTTTGTAATTTTAGGGATTAGGTTAGTGAGGATTAAATGATGACCCTTAATCTTCAATATCAACTTTAAGAGCGAAATATAATATGCAAATGGAACACATTCATTTTCTGTTTACATATTTTAATCTCTGTAATTTAGCTTTAAGAAGATGGAAACTCATCTTTGCCTTATTTATTTTGAATCCCCTAGCAAGATGCCATTAGAACCTTTATCCTCGTGTCTTAGGGGATAAGTGCTTATCCTTTGGGATTAGAAAATAATTTAGTAAAAATTGTTTTAACCTTACCAACAATTTTATATTGTATTTAGGGCTGTCTGTCACTTTTTTATTGCACATATGGCTGGCTTTCTGCAGCGAATGTGTAAAAACACTGGCTGTTCTTTGTTTATATGCTAAATCAGTAAGTGGGATTTGCATTAAATGAAATCAATTGGTAACTGCATGTTAGATCAATTTTGTGAGTTCATTGCAAGCCCTTTCTGAAAGTCTCTTGATTTATTTACTGTATTGACAAGTCAGTCTCAACAATGGCTGCTTATTTAACTAAAGGTCCTTATTCCGCTGGATTTATGCCTAGGCAACGCCGGCTACCCTCACTTGTTAGCATCCTAGAAAGGTACCACTTCAACCAGAAGGAATGTGGACGTGCACACTGTATGTTAGCAGATTTGCGTAACACACGCGTCAATCAAAGCAATAAGGTGAACGGGGTACAACTAATAATTAAGCTCTTGAAGTGTATTTGAAACAGATGAGTGAGTTAAATGTACGTCCTAAGGTTTATGGATTAGAAATAGTACGGAAAATGAGATTTTCTTTAATTTGTCCTGCACGACCTGATATTTGTTCATGTAACATCAGGACAGAGAACTTTATGTATTTTCATTTTTCTATAGATAAACTTTGTTTCATAGACCTGTGCTGATTGAAAATAATGATTTTTATTGTCAAAAACAACTTGTTTAGAAAAAGTATTAGACCAAGAAAAACAGAACCATACCTGCCCATACATGCCACATGTACCACATTCCTCATACGTTCACACCTCACATCTATGATTTATAAGCTTTTGTTTTACATGTTAAAGAAGGCTCCGCCTGCATAGATGTTGGAAGCAGGCAGAGTTGATTTGAGGTGGCTGCATATACCATAATATAGAGTGGGGTGAAAATGTGAATAACAGGGATGTTTTTCACCTTGGGTTTCTGAGTGACATCATAGACAATGCCAGCTTCGCCCATGGTGCCTATTTGATGTCACTCAGACCCCTTGGTATAACACATTCTATTATTCTTAGATACCTATCTATAATTCTATATTTTTCCTTCAGAGTTGAAACCATGACAGTTCTTCATTTTTCTTTTGCATGTTTTTCAATCCGATGCACGATTTTCTGGCTTAGTTTTCCTGAGTCTTCTGTCCTCCTAAAAAGATCTTCTAACAATACTGTGCAGGTCATGATATGAGGTCTCAGATTCTGTATGCCACACCCTAACTTTTCATGTATCAGCTCCTTTAATGCCCCCATAATCCATAGTTCTAGTCACTGCCTTTGCGAGCTGCGGGTAGCTGACGTTTTCTTTGGTCCCAAAAATAAGAGGCACCTTGTTAGTTCTAAAAATGTATGCTCTTTTGTAAGATTACTTATGTAGTGCCTTGGCACTGTGAGAACACATGTATAGGGTACAAGCTGCTATTTTTGGAAGGTATGGATCTCAGGCTCATGATCTGCGCTCTTAATTAACCAACAAAGATATGAAGAGGGGACAATAGTGAAAAACACATCACATTGAATTGAAAAAAATGAGCAATTCAATTGGGAAATTACAAAAAGTGGCAGTCTGGGTAAAATTGGAGACTAAATGATGTCGTGGTAGCTGTGGTAGCTATGACATGCAGACTAAGTGATCTAGGTGTTTTTTCTTATCTGTGGCACACTTTCTATAAATGTGTGTGTGATGGCATTAACATTAACGGCCCCGCCCAGTGAAAAGCTTGTCCTCTTACCTAATCTCACACCGTCAACAGACCCCACCAACAGAGGTTCCGGAATACTTCTTCTTTTGATGACTTCTGAGAGCGTGTAAAACATATGGCAACACTGGTCACCACATGGTGGCAATTTCAAGTTCCCAAATTGGTATGTTCTTGAATTGGGTGATTTGTAGGAGGGCCAGGCAAGAGGCAAGCCTTTTTGATAAAGGGTGCTTTTTTAATGTCTGTGTGTTTATCATAGTTTTAAGTCTGGATTTAACCAAGACATTTTGGTTTTACTAAAATTAATTGTATACCATTCTTACTTAGAGTGGCTTTCAGCCAGTTCTTTTAATCCATTGATCTGTTTTTGTGTCATTCACATTTTAATTCTGCCCACAACATAAGACAGATCGAGCAGTGGATCAGCCCATTTAAGCCAGTGGCTAACTTCTGTGTAAGTGATAGATTTCTGCTCTTTCACGAGAAGCACATCCACACACAAAGTAGTTCCTTTCAGAGCCAGGGAATATGTGCTTTCTGACAGTAATGACATATTTTTACTGTTAGCCAATATTTTTTTTCTTTTTGATTGAGGAGGTCTGGCAGCCTCCCGAACAATAAAGTTGTGCAAAAACCATGGCAAAACAAGCATTGAAAAAGCAAAAAAAGGCTGATGGCCAACACCAGAGCTTCTGACTTTGCCAATGAATGTTGTAAATGTTGTTCGCTTGCATAAAGTGGTGCAATAAAAATGTTTTCTTAAGCTTGTTGTGGCACACATTGAGAAGACCTTTTCTTCTTTCGAAGTGACCTTTTGCTTTTTGACAAATTAGTATCAAGTAGCATATCTAGATATATTGTGACGATGGGGCAAGGAAGGAAGACAGCGCAAAGAAGATTTTGGGACTGAGCTGGAGAGGAGGCAATCATTTTTAGAAAGGACCTAATCCTCATGCTAGGTGGCTAATTTTGCTTATTCACATCCCTTCTTAAGTGTACCTAGTCCTGCAGATGCATTAATAGCGAGATACAGGAGGAGAGATACAAGTCATCTCTTTATTGTAGAGGCGTTGCAACGTCTGTACGGATTCTGAATATTTTGTGTTAGGGTCTGCCCACGTAGTTATGTGGATGGGTTTATTTGGACTGCTTGGCAGAAGAGAAGGATATATTGCTGACATAAAAGTTCAGACTAAAAGAGAAGTACTAACCCCACTGCCCCTAATGTGCTGGCTTTTCTCAGAGTTATTTGATGATAGTCAGGGATACATTTAGTTTGTGTCCACTTTAGGGGGTTAGAGAGCTAATCAAATGGTCAGAAGAGGATTTAGTCAGCTGTTGGAGGGAATTGAGGCACAGAGGAATTACATTATTTTCACAGGTTCATACAGTTTGAGTAAACGTAGAAGCCAGGAAAAGAACACAGGCCTCTTGCTTCCCAGCTGAAAAGTTAGCAGCTATCCCACAATACCCCCTTTGAAAATTAAGAATAACTGTTTGAAAAATAAAGTCAAACCGAAGCAAACTCTTAAGTTCTTCTTGTTCTTAAGTGCGTGTATAGCTTTTGGTACAATACATTGAGAAAGTTCCAGCAATAGAGTAGAAAGGCAAAGTGTTCTTTTTATTTGCTTATGCAAATCAGAACTATCAATAGAACTCTGAAAGACGGAGACCAAAAATAATCACGGTTTCCATTACCTAATGTGTTCTAAAATTGAAGAAGCACAGTTTTCAACCTAGATTTTTTAAAGAAATGCGAGGAATCCCAGCAATGCTTTCTGCCTTTGCTGTGGGCTGCCAGCATTTCTTGAAATCACATTTGTTCCTTCTCAATGTCTTTACCTTTTACGGTCCCCAGAAGAAACTCTTCAGTTCACAATAACCATGAAAATGTGCGTGGTTGCAAATAGCTTCGCTCATATTGATTTAGTATTAAAAGAACTGCAATACATGGATCCGGAAAGTCTTTGATGTGTGAGAAAAATATCTCTAACTCTGAGGAGTTCTTTAGGTTTAAGACAGGGTTGTACATTGATAGCATGAATCTTTGACAGATTGCCATCTGTTTCAAGCCAAAGGTATAATGTTACATTTATTTCTTTAGGCTCAACAGTGGTTACTGGTAACATGTGTTAGCAGGGTGTTAGCTCTCATGGAATTTTTATGTTTGGCGTTTGTCCATATAATACTGTTAAATGTATGAAATACTTTGAAAAACGTCAGTTTTAGGTAGAAATCCAAAGGCTAAAATGGAAATTGGGTAACATAAAATTATAAAACAAAATAAGCAAAGCACGATAAAGATATATTTTAGCACGGGTGAGGTACACATTTTGGAGAAAAGTAAACAAACAAAAGCATATATGTTTGTAGAGTAGATCTTCATGTTGAAATGTTAAGCTGAACAAATATAAAATGTCATGATCTGCTTCTAAAAAATAAAATATGGTTAATGCGATCAGGCACATTTAGAGTTCATTGTTTACAAAACGGTATTATCTGCATTAATCTTCATGTGTGAAGGTGATGAACGATTGGCTTCTGCCCCTACTAATGGGCATTGTGAGCATTATCACGTTGAAGATGCCATTGCTTGTCCAACCACTGGTTAGTAGCTTTTAGGCAGCCTTGTCCACCAGTTTCTGTTCTATGACCATGGTTTGGGGACAGATTCAGCACTGCCACTTGAAGAATAGAGGAGAAAATCCATGGTTGAAGGCAAGAGTATAAAATGTTCACTATTTCCAGCATTCTCTCCAGTTTGCCTTCTAAATAACTAATCTAAATACGTTCTTTGTATGCCTTCCATCAAGATGATTACACAAATGCATTGTCTGATCGAGCTAGTCTTCACCATAACACACTATCCATAAGAATTATTGATATTGACAGGAAGAGGTGTGGTGCAGCGGCCAGGGCGACTGACACTGGACGCTGGGGATCACGGTTTGATCCCCAGCTCTGGCGGCAGGGGTCTGCCTAGCACCCTGTGAATCTGGGTAATAGCTCGCTTAATCTTCCCTACGGCCCACAGCACCTTGACACCTTCAGGTAATTGTTCATGCTTTACAATTACTGGACATTTACATATGTATTTGGGAAGCTATCTTTTCTGATTTTAACAATGTTGATAGTGCTATGCTATTAATTGCTCAAGTTTACTGACAATTTG
Source organism: Lissotriton helveticus (assembly GCF_964261635.1). Classification (NCBI taxonomy): domain Eukaryota; kingdom Metazoa; phylum Chordata; class Amphibia; order Caudata; family Salamandridae; genus Lissotriton; species Lissotriton helveticus. The sequence continues at coordinate 531,292,057 of NC_136063.1, read as the reverse complement.
GGGAGGATGCAAATGGGTAGATATATAGCTTACTAGGTGTTGATGTAAAGGCAAATGTCCCAGGGTGTTTTTTAGGTTTAGGTGTGTGCATGGCTTTAAATGGGCCACCCAGTGACTGATGTCACAATAGATCTCAAAGCTCCTGCTGACACCATCAAACAAACATTCCAGAGCATATATTGTTGGTGATTGTTAGCGATGGAGGACTGGGATATGAGAAACATTTTTCCCTCTATATTGGATGGCCCCCATTAATAGATTAAGGTGTATCAAATTGTAATTAGTTAACTCTTTCTCAAGTTGCGGAGTAAAACTAGAGGCAGACTTGAGCACATAAGTGATCAAACTATCAATGGTTTAGGAAGCTGGGGGTACCAGACAGGCCATGCCCTCCAGTAGAAGAAAAACCTTGTTACTGACTACAACACTAAAGCTCTTGCAGCCTCCTGCCATGCCAATGAAGCGTAATTTAGAAAAGAAGATGTGATACCAGCCATTGCGAGGCTGCAGACAGGCACTCGGACATCTCCAGCACATCCCAAACTTGCTCAGTTTCCAATGTCCTTTTGATTTAAATATATATGCAACTTGAACAGAAATGAAATTTGCTTTTAAGTAGCTGTTTCTCGTAAGTATTCTGATAATGGCGACTTACGTCTAAGGCTCAGCCTTACCTTTTGATATCCCACGGTTTACTCTGAATTCGCATATTGCCATAGAAGTAGATTGTAAGTGACATAGTGTCTGTTTATTGTAAAACACACGGCTTGGCTATGGAGACATGTGAATTTATCGTGTGAGCTTTGTACTTTTGGAAGGGATCCAGATAGGAGCTTCAGGCACTGAAGTTCTCTAAGGTAGTGTTGGCTTGCCTCCATCCCATTGCTTTCCAGTGTGAATAAGTGCTGCTGTCTTAAGTAGGTTACATTCCATCCTCATTGAGTTTGAAACTGCCCATCCCTTTGCCAACCGTGGCACTTTGTGATTGTGGTCAGATGTTTTTCGTATGGGTTGAGCAAACTGTCAGTGAATGGCAGTCTAGCTAAGTAGTGGTGAATACCATCAGTAAAAACTGTTAAGGTTGGTGTTACATGTTTCCTTTATATGAATAATAATATTTTTACAATTGGCAATGCAATTATTGGGATAAAATTAACCAAAGCAATTAATTTTTGATGGTTTTGTTTATTTGTAAACTTAATATTCTGTGTGCTTCAAGGGTGTGTAATACAGTGCTAATTTAATATTCATCTACTTTAATTATTGTAAAGCAAATAGGCTGTATTTGTTATATAGAATGCACCCCATTTCATATCACAGGCACATGCCTTTTTGTTTAAAACACTGATTACAGCACATCTGTGTGTGGATAAAGTTATGTTCATCCCTTTCGCTATATATTTTTATCATTTTTAATATAGCTGTATTCTTTAGTGACTTTTTTAAAAGTAGACATTATTGAAGCTGTGGCACTCCATATATTTTACCTGATTCTCGACCTTTTTGTCTGTTGTTTCTCTTGTTGTGAGCCTACATCTGAGTGGGATTTTTATGTGTAAGGTGGTACGACCAAAACAATACTGAGAGTGATGATAAGGATTACCAACTTTATTATAATATTACGTTTTTGGTCGTTCCTACGCAAGGCCAAATTCATTTTTTCTTCCATAGCTTATCTCAGGACTGTTCTAATAATCACCAAATGACAGTCATCAGGGACTGAATGTTCCTAAATTATTTCATGTTGTTTTTCTTTTTTTTTTCAGTGGTGGTTAAATACTTATTTTGGTACTTGGTTGGCACTTAAGAATGACTGCCACTGGCTTTCATGAACATTCAGTGTGGTTTTAGTGCCACACACATGCTGTAGCATAACAGCATGTTATAAGGTCCCAAAGCCTTTGTCCTTTTAACTTTCTAAAAAGATATACATGTTCATGTTCAGAAGGTGATAATGCAATGAAGACCATCACTGTTGTTTGCTTCATCTGCTGTTTCACTGTGATTTAGCTCTTTTCTTGCAGATCAGTGCACTAACAGCTTATTACAAACATTGATCCATAGATATGAGTCGTCCACTTTGACTTAAGTCATATGTTTGAATCCGAGGGACTTAGTTTGCAAAGATTTATGACCGGTTAGTTCACATTTTATTCCAGCTTTCCTCTAGAAACGTTTAGTGTGTTTTAACACATTTGTATAACTATCTTTGCTTGGCTCATAAATATGTTATGCACGGCAGGACTCCTTGATGACTCCACCCTTCAACTTTTAAATCAGCAGTTTGTAGTGGAGATCCAGGGAGTCTGCGGTTTGTTAAGATGTTAAGTAGATTTTCATATAGTGATTGAAAATGAAAATCATTTACATGTTCAGTGGCTAGTCTGAAAATATTGCAATGGTCCAGCCCTCCTGGACATACGTGGAACGCCCCTGAAGTCGAAGCCTTCCAAGCTTGACCAGGGCTATTGAGAGATGAGCCACGGGGAACTCCTAAAAGGTCTTTTGACAACTTGCCTCTGTCTCAGCCACTGGATGCGGATGTTGAAGGAGCAGTTCCCCTGCACAATAAAAAAATCGCATTATAATTTCTACGCACTAAATTGCAGTCACACGAAACAAATCATTGTGCTGCGTTTAATGCCTCCCTGTTTATTTCCGAATGCACCAGACTGTTTGGAAGCTCAGTAGTATTTGAGGCAGTGCAGACAGCAGAAGGAGAAGGTCTTGCAGAAATGTTCCTTTTAGAACACATGGCCTTGCTGATCCAAGAGCTAGGTGCAGCCTTGTGAAGTTTCATAAAGACTAAATTAGCAGGGCACGTTCATAAACTGAACAATTTGCTGAGGCATGCCTGAAATATGTCCGACTCCATGCCTGAGGCTGAAATATTTTACATGGCATTTTCTAAAAGAGTAATAACAAACAATAGCAATTGCATCACAAGATTATCATAAAAATGTCTGATTATTACTTTTCCTGTTTTCTTGATAAAAATGGAGTACGAATGATGGTTACATTTGTTGCCTGGCTCTTTCCAAATTGGATCCTGTGTTTACAACCTTAAGGCTATGAAGTGCAAGCCATATAAGTACACAGTTGGTTGTATTTTATTTGTGCTCTTGTTGTGAGGCCTCTTATTCAGTAGTTTGGGCCACAGGTTTACTGCAGTAGTGGTAAGAGTAGTTTATCTGTACAGCTACTGCTGTCTCTTTTTGTCTGGCATCACTAGAGACATGTGTTGGCGTGCTGGTGAAGTACTGGTTATGAACCGTTAAATAAAATGGTCTGTCCCCAGGCTAGGTACTTGGTTGGTTGCCAAACAGTAATCCAGTGCAATTAACTATCAAAGATTTGTACACTCTATTATTCGAAGAGATCGGACTGCAGCCACCTGGAAAGCAGGAAACTCTGAATGCACATTGAATCAATGCATTGCTCTGTCGTGACATACCCTTGACTTTGTTGCAATGTTTACAATAGTCAGACTACAGTTTTTCCTTATTAGTTACTTCAAGAAACACTTAATTCTAGGAACGGGTAGTATTTTGGTACCAGAAGTATAGCACCTGTCCCTTCGCCATCTGGGCTGACAAAACAAAGCCCATGCAATAAGTAGGTGTTCTTGTGATGTCCCTATTTTGTAATAGTAATTGTCAAGGTCATTTTTCCAGACAATTCTAACCACATCCAAACATCTTGTTCATTTGATAACATAGTGGCAGGTGCTGTTGCTAATGAAATTATGGTTACAGCTTCAGTAATAGATACAATGGTTGCAGGGCGTCTTTACTGTCAACCACTTTAATAAGTGGTTATTGTTTCTTATGACAATAATGTAACCCTCAAGATCTGAGTGAATAGCTTTTGAGAGGCCTACAGTGGCAAACATGAATTCTAAGATTTTATTACGAATCTTGTTGCAAGTAGTAGCTCATTGTGAAGGCAGGAGTCACACAGGATCCAATGGTGTCTTTGAACAAGAAAAAATCTAGTCAAATCAATTTAACACTATACCTCAAATTGGTAGAGGATAGATTAACCTGTCTGTGTCCCAGGACAACATGAGTAAATGAAATATAATTCATCCATTTGAATCAGTAGTAATGAATTGTAAGTCTTATTACTAGGGAGTTCTTTTAAGGCTCCTGTTTGACTTATTATGGTACGAAAAGTGGTTTGTCTGTGCAGCTTGTCCTGTTGGATTAGAGGCCTTTGAGATAGGCACCAGGTTGTGTTCACCATGGATCAAAGATGCCATCAACATAGCAAAAAAAGGTTTGAGAGCACCCAAGACTGCACCAAAATACTTTAACATGAGAGACCAAAAGCCAGTGCTTCGAAGAAAAAAGGACGAAGAGCCACTCCACCATTCTTGGCAAAGGGCAAAAACGTGGTTTTGCGTTCATCTTTTGCAGGCTAGGGGATATAATTAAGCAGTGACCGTATTTATAGGTTAGGGAATATGTATATGTGCACCAGTATTTAAACATTTTTTATGGACAAAACAGACTATACTATAGGCCTGGAAGGAAAGCAGTTTCCCATCTAATGTGTCATTGCGTGCATTCCACCTCTTTTGTGATTATTAAACCCAGCCATCAGAGTTAACCTTGTATTTCAAAATATTGTTCCAGAAAAGGGAAAAAGCCTTCAAATAATTTGTGGTTTGGCTTCTATTTCTGCTGTGAATATGTTATTCTTTTGTTAACATGTTGCAGAATTATTATCTAGCATGTATGTTTGGAGTGTATAGGTGGCTCCTTGTGGTGGTGACAACTTGTGAGTGCTTGCAAATAAATTGAGTACAAGTCTGCAAGGCAAAAATACTTATTGCTGTATATATTTCTTTTACTTTGCATTAATGGGCTGTGAGATGCTTACCTCAAGTTGGCGTTTGCCATTCTTGTTTTCAAAGAAAGGATGAGCCAGATATGGAAAATGTAATACCATGAAAATATTTATTTAACTAACCCGCCTGCAATTTAGCGTTGCAAAAAGCATCCAAACCCAATTCCCCATCAGATTTGCAAATGGGGCTGATGGAGGCAACTGATAAACGGTTTAATCGAGTTGTGCTCAGAGGTGAATAGAGACCGGGGGATGGAAAATGTCAGCTGTGTGAGTAACCGAACAAGTCAGCAGAGTTCTTTCTTCCGAAAGAAACAAAGATAGCAGTAATTAATGACCCTGACTCGGTGCCAAAAAAGCTTTCTTCTGACAACTCCAACTTAATTAAAACTTAAGACATTTGAATGGCCTCAGAAGGCCCCTGATGGGGCGAACTCTATCCAGACTCGTGAGAAAGTTTTGAAAGTTAAAGGAAAAGATGTGTGTTGCCACTGGTGCCATGCCTCTAATCCCTGACAGTGAAAGAATCTATTTAGCCCAGCCTTTTCTTTTAACTGGCTCACACCTGCAGGCTTGCTGGCACTTCCTCTGCGCCAGAGAAGGCCGGTTTTGTGTTTTACGGAAGACCAGATAATGGAGGCCTCGCTGCTGCGGCTTTTGTTTTTGTGCATTGTTCATTAGCCTGAAAGTATTGTAGACACACTTGATATGCTTGACTGGCCCGGCTGACAGATTCGGGTGGCGCAACACGGCTTAGGATAGGTTTGCAAAAATAAAAGAATGTGTGTTTTAAGGCAAAGGCGCTTCAAATTAAAACTTAGCGCTGACGCGACAAGATGGCTGCCAGCGTCCCGCTGTGCGGAGTTCAAAGGAACAATGAACAGAGCCGGACAGTCCTCATTTCAGAAACGAGGAAATGTGTTCTCAGGTGGGCTGACCCCTTTCTTTCTTCGAAGACTTTTGGGCTTTTTTTCGTTTTGCGGGGGCAGGCATGCCAGGGCTGCTGTGCAGAAATGGTGCCCACCGTGGGTTGTGAAGAAGTGTGGCAGTTCATGCGTGTGAACTGGCACACACCCACATCTGTAAGTTGTGGGTCTTTCGTAGGTAGATAAAGAAGAGAAGCGTTTTTGTATCATCTCTTCAACTCTTTGTGTTTTGTTTTTCTGGTCTTCCTTACCATTGAAAGAGTTACATCTGTTGAAAGCAGAGCATATTTTATGGGTTGTACTTTGTCGTATGGACTTGTCTTCTGCGCATTGACCTGTGTAAGTTCAAAGAAAGCACCCCTTAATGTTCAAGGAAACACTATTGTTGCATGGGTGCTACTAAAACGCTTTCTTCTTCCTTCTCCATAAGATTAGAGACAAACATGCAATACCACGCAACCTAGATTTCACCTCTGTGTACTGAGAATGTGTTCTTGTCATCCAGTCT
>NC_136063.1:531215772-531280772 GCF_964261635.1 Lissotriton helveticus | reverse complement strand
ATTTTACGTTTCCAGTTACTTTCATTTTAGGCACGGGGAGATTAAGTGATTTGCCCAGAATCACAGGAGGTTTTGGCGTCGTTACAGAGACTCGAACTCAGATCCCCAGGTCTGAGGTCGAGCGCCCTAGCCGTTAGGCCAACTCCTCTCCCCTGTAGCTTTGTATTGGTTATGTTCAGGGATGAATCTAGAAATACCTCTTAAGTCTTATGATGCACATGCAAGGAGGCTAATACCTGGAAAAGCCCCTTTCCTCTTCGCATCTTCATAACTCATCAACAAAGGCCCTGGAAGTGCTGAGTTGAGCAAAAATACAGACCCTTCGGTCACGACCCATTCAAATGCAGGCAGGATTCCAGATAAGAACTTCCAAACCCAGTCATAATAGCTCCTTCTTTATTTTCTGGATCTCCTTCATGTTGCTCGAGTTTTGCAACTCAAATTCAGAAACATGAGGATGCTGATTCTGTCGTAGTGAACTGGTATCCTCCAAAGTGCTGCCCGGGGGACACCAGCCCTCTCCTACCCAGAAGCTAGATCTGCAAGTGCAATTTCACATTGAAGGTGTAACCACCATGTCTCTACAACTCTGTCTCCCACATCTACCAGTAGAACCTCTGCTTTCAGGCAGACTTGCTCTTAAAAGTCAAAGTGGCGAGAAACCCATGATCTGCAAATTGGGGGCCCTTAACAGGCTTTCGGGCATCGAGTTTGGTGTCCAACTAGTTTTGAGAGCTCACTGTGTCTTCTTGGTAATCCTAAAACTCTGGAAGTCTTTTTTTACTCATCAAGCTTGGTATTGCTATAAAAAACAATGCCATCAATGGACACCAGCCCACCATGAAATGGAGAGCCTAGAGCTGAAAACATTTCCTTTTCTCCTGTTGACCTTGTTCTCCTTAGTAGGCATGGCAGCCATCAACCGCACACCCTCTGCAGCAAGTCCTCAGGACAGGCTGTGTCGTTGGGGAGCATTTTGAGAGTCACAGCTCTATAAAGTCTCTTTCCAGCAAAATAACTTTGAAGAAAAGTTCAGTCCATGTAGCAACAAATAGGACAACTGTCCATGTCTTCCCATGGCAGTTAGTGCCACCCCTAGCACAGATGGCCCTCATCTATATTCTCCCGCACCACAACCGTATTCAGGCTTGGAAGAATGTGATTGGTGCTGGCACACCATTGCACTTACACTGCTCCCCACACACTTAACTCTAATGCTCCCTATCAGATTAATACTGCTATCTTCCCAATGTCTCCAGGCAATGAGAAGGGGGCACCATCTTGCAGCCTCCACATGCATACGGGAGAAGCACCATAATGGGCATCAGCAAAAACCCTCCCCTTTCTTGGTAGAATGATCCATGGCAATGCATAATCCCTTGAAGTAGGCCTTCGTGCTTTTTGGGGAGCAAGTGACACGGAAGGTTAGCAATTGCAAGAGACTAACGTGACCTGATATCCTGAGCAATTGAGATGCCCACAAATCTCAGCACACTACCTTAAACCTGCAGTATTTTATATGTTGTGTCCTGTTATTTATGGACATTAGATGGCATCTATGTATGGTAGTAATTTGCCAAGATCTACCAATTCAATCACTAGTTAATTCTGTAAAAACATAACTGGACAAAATAAAATAAAAATAAGATCAGCATAACTTTACACTTTCAGTAAAACAAACTGTGTGGAAATACTCTTGCAATAAGCAGTGTTTTAATAACCCATGCCATCTCCTTTATAAGCCCCTTGGTAGAAGTCCTAAGTGCAGCATGTTGCTTCATTAGAATGGGAAATAGAAAGTCTCTTTTTACTGTAGGTTCTTATCTAGCCTTCTCATAGTCGCTCTTGGCCAGACGCCAGACAATTATGAAGGCATTTGGGACTGAAGGTTGCAAAGGCGCAGTAGTGATTTTCATACAGATAATACAGGGGTTGATGTAATGATTTTCTTACAATGTTTAGTTGGTTTAATTAAAGGTACGCCATAATTAGGTGGAGTAAAAGAAAGGCACTGGATGAAGGGGGTTATTTACAATAATTGGCAATACTGCTTTACAATATGCTTAACTTCTTTCATATAAAAACCTTGAGTTTGATATTAGCACATGTGCATATACACATAATTTACCGCGCATTAGACCTACTCTAGATGCACATTCTTGTTTTCATCTTTTCATTGGCATCACGGATTGATCCCCAAACACTTTATTTTATACTTATAATACTTTAGTTACTTGTCAGCGTTGTTGGAGACTAAACAAACCATCAACTGCACTTGGTGCCTGAACAGCCCCTGCTCTCTGACAGCATCGCAAATTCCTCTTTTAGTTTGCCATTGAAGAACACTCTTTCTTGTGGTGTTTTTATTTTTACTAGAGTTATTGGGTGCTGTGGGAAGTGTGAGGCTGCATACTGTAACAGTCTGCATTTATCTCATTACTTTGAATGAGTAGAACCAATGGAAAGAGAGGAGTTCTGCAGGCATAGAAGCATAGTGCAAAGACAAGCTGAACAGTACTTATTACCCATCCTTTGCTACAAGTATAGCAAAACTCCTTGACAAAGAACATAATTATGGGTTTAGCAATTTCCAATAAGATTGCCTGTCTGATTAGTGCGTCGTATGCCAATTGCCAATAATTTTTGTAACACCTCGTAATGTATTTAACTGCTTTGTTTGGATCACCACATTGCACTAAATATTTACTAGCTGACACCAAATTATGTGCAGGAAATTTTAATCATCTGTGACAATAGAAAATGAACCGACTTTCACCCCACCAGCGAAGGGTTCTTTGACTACTGCTTTTTAAATCAAACAACATTTGTTTAAAACAATTTTAATTGATGTTGCAATGGCCCTTAATGCTCCTATTATGTCGCTGGAATGTATTAGAGTTCTAACACTGCACCAAGAATTTCTGACGAGGAGTTGTTAAGATTTGTAAGCCTATGACAGAGAAGGATGCTTTACTTTCTATAGTCTTTAGAAAAAACAAGAGGAGACTTTGCCATCCCCCCTATTGCTCATATGAAAACATGTCATGTTTTAGCCAAAAGCCTCTGGCGAAATATACCTTTTAAATGTAGTATATAGAGTTAAAAATAGCCTTTTGGCTGGTCTGTAATTAATGTTCTTAGGTTAAGCTATGGCTAACAATGATATAGAGCTTGAAAGCTGATTAATACAGTAAATTGTGAAACTGTATTTTTAAGTACTGAAATAGTGGACCTGACACATGAGTTTGAGAGATGGACCAAATTATATATATAGCACCCAATTTTAAGTTATATAAAAATGAGATTGCATCGGAGCTAATTGGTCATGGTTATCTACCAGGGTTGTCTGTGGTCACCTGAGCTTCTTGTTTTAGTAAAGGAAATGCTTAATTTCCAGATAGAAAAAGCACAATCCTTTGCCACGCGGATCGATCTGAGTTTACGGAATATTTGTATTCATTTTTTTGTATTTTTTGTAATCATCTTACACCACCATTGTGACTTTCTGTTCTGTGGCTGCAAAGGCTAATGTTGTATTCAGTCCATACCTAATGGTTCTGAAAACGTGCTATATTCATTCACAATAAAGAATTTCTTATCATCAACTGTGCTTCTGCAGATGTCTTCTCAAAACCTCATTGTTCATATCAAGCATAGTCAAATTAGAAATGAATATTATTTTTAGTGATATATTTTTCTCTTGGAAAAGAAAGGTTAGTTGTTCATACTACCTTTATATCCTAGGCCTCTCCTATTCCCTTAATGTGTGCGCCATGCTAACCAATGTTGAGACTGGTACCTGGTTCACAAATTAGGACAGTTATAGGTCTGGTAGAACACGTGCTGCATGAAAGACCCCATTCCCTTGCATGAGTATACATCTCTGTACACTTTTTGTCCCACTGGTCACTGTCTAATAGTAGATCCTTGCCTCACCGTCTGCCATTCTGTATCACCTTGTTTATCTTGGGCAATCTATGTCCAAACTCTTGTAGATCGAGCCAAGTGGGAAGTTGCACAAGCTCAGTTATTCCAGGGGGTCCCACATTTTTGTTGCATGTCTTACTTTGGGAAACTCTATCCAGTGCGTGTCAATGGTTTGTGTGTAACCATTGGAATAAGGTCTTTGAAGAACTGGCACAGTTTAGAGTAATGACCCACAAGTCAGAGTGTGAGACACTGCCTTCCAAAAAGAGTCTCTGGCAGCCTTAAGGGCTGGAAGCCTGTTAACTCGCAGCTAAAACTCGCTGTGCTGATCATTGCAGCTGGCCGGCGATGTCTGTCTCCAGAAACAAGAAATATGTTAACCTAGTGACTTCCGTAGGAATCGGGCTGACCTCGACTCTTTACCTGAGTAAGGAATGCTTTCCCTGCACCTGCATCACTGACCAAGCTCAACAAAGCTCAAACCCTGTCTTTAGTTGATAATGGGTAAGCTTTACAATTTCCACAGCCACCTCCATTAAGGGAGCCTTAGTTGGTGCCCAAGGAAGCTTTGGAGGAGGCGCAGAGGCTTTTCTACGTAGAGTCCTTAGAACTTGCACTACTTTTCAAGAGCAGGCTTACTACTATCAGTCACTTTGCAGCAAACCAAAGCTTACCCCTATCCACTCACCTGAGGTGGTGGGCTATGCTTTTTGTTAGGGGTGTATTGTCCGCCTACCATATCCACGTGTTTCAGTTATTTGTCTAAGTATCTATGGGGCCACTGCATCTACCTGTCCATAGTCACTTTCTGAAGCAAGCCAAACGTATGCCTTCACATAAGTTCGTTTTTGTTTCAAGTATCCTTCTTAACACTTAAAAGGTTAATTTCCTGTGGCCTGGTGGATGTGAACTTTCCACAACTCTGTCAGCTTGCTGTAGACTCTGTGAGTCAGACATTTCTCAGGACAGGATCATCTTGGTCTCCTACACTGCACTGGTCCTAAGTCTGAACAAGCAATATGAGAAGTTTGGATAATCTACATAGGAACAGGACAAGCAGATGTAGGTAAAATCCAGGTTTATTCCAGGAGGAAAGGAAACTCCATCCACCCCAGTCTCCAGCCTGCCTCGGAGTTCTAGGACTTTGAAAGCTGAAATTCGAGATTCTAACAGGTTGACAGGAGACTATGGAGATAATTCAAATAACAATAAGCTACACAAACAAAGACAGTGAAATCAGTACACAGATATCACACCAATTCATTCACCCCATGAGTGTGAACTGAACCAAAAAGTAATCCAACTCCACCATTTATGCTTGGAAATATCCCAATAGAGATGACGTTTTGAAACATTTGAAGAAGAAATTGACCTGCCCCACCTCCAGTGTGGGCAGGGGTCATATATCTGGACTTAGTAGGGAAATTACTACATGCTTTCTCCTACGTTCTCTGATTCTGAGAATTCTTCAAGAAATCATGTATTGACAAAGCTAATAGGTCTGATGTTGGCTGTTAGCCTTTTTGTTTTTGCAAAGTCTGTTCTCTTTCGTCATTGCCTTTGCCAAACGTTCTTGGTAGGGGAGCTGCTTGGCATTCGCCAAAGTATTAAAAAGAATTGTGTAAAAGCAAAAATAGTTTTTGGTCTAAAAAAATCACTCATTGCCATAGTACATCCAGCACTGAAAGGAACTACTTTGTGTGCGGAAGTGGTATTTGTGCAACAGCAGAATGCCGTCACTCACAGTAAAGTTAGCCAATAGCTGAAGTGGGATGGCCCATGCTGTATGCTTCAGTGGGTTGAAGAAATATGTGAATGACCAAACACAGACCCAGGGATGAAAAGGGATGGTTTAAATTCCTGTTAGCAAATACATTATCTATCATTTCAGTAAAATAAGAAAGTATTGGCTAACATCAGACTTCAAAATATGAGCCTGAAATTTTAAGGGAAAAAACAAGTACCATATCATGCTATCAGTTGCTAAAAGTAAATACATTAATGCAGTGAACAGTATGCCAGCCTAATTTTAATTTTTACTACACGTTGAAAGAATATTTTAGCCTTTTCCTGAGGAGATTTGAGTTATTAATGAATCCTTTTGAGTGTAGCAATCATCTGAAGCCCCAAAGCACCAGCTCTAATTTTGTGTCCGGCCTTGTTTCCATGTAGCTAGCAGAGGGTGGGGTAGAACTAGTAGACCTGCTTAGAAGCCTCTTCTTCCTGCTTATTGTTTACCTGTAGCGTTGTCTGATAGAGCGGCTCACATCCCCTGGCCTACAGTGTTTTTTCATTGCCTATTTCAGCGCCATTTTCAAGGACTTGCCTTAATAATACCTAGCATCTTGTAGAGTTAATTATCATTGAGAACATCCCGTTAACCTGCATCATCTTATATAGTGCACTAAAACTAGAGGAAGAGGTAGCCTTTTGTCCAGGACATGCTTCAACAAAAGATCGCCTGACTTCCCAAGATGAATGACCCTTGAAATGTTGCAGCTAGATGCATCTCAAATTCTCAAGGACATAGCTTGCCTGCTTTGTGCTTTTGTTTCTGCTGAGTGAAAATACTCGTGGATGCTTCCAGCCCGGGCTTAATTACTCGGATTGAAATGATAGACATTTACATATCTGTTGTAGACCATTAGAACCTTCTAATGGACACTTCCCTCTCCTAAAGTTCATTGTTGGTTCTTTGCGCCGCACTCCCTGTCTAACCCATTTATGCCATTATTAATATGCACCTGAAAAGGCATAATGAGCATTTTTATATTTCGCAGCCTTCATGTGCTGGTAACCATGCAAGCATCTATATTATTATTATTGCGTATCTGGGCTGAATGGACAGGATCATATATTTCAGAGACCAGAACATACAGAGCAGGTTATTATGGAGAAAAAAAGACCTACATTATTAATTGTGCCGAGGTTTTCGCCTGAGATATGATGCGACTGCATATATGAGAGGAGCTTTACAAGAAAGGTAAATAATAAAACCTCATCTCTCCCTTTATTTATGCAGCGCCTCTGATGAATGTTCTCCCCTGCGTGTTTAATAAACACGCACACTCTAACCTGCTGCCTCCCTCAGCCTTGCCGCGCGCGATCTGCGCACAATAGAGAAACGAGGAGGAGTGCGAGGGGGCGGGCTTTGGGTTTTTACAAGGTTTGTGTGCGCGTTTGTCACTGGTGGTTATTACAGAACCAGGATTACTTCTCGGGAATTTAATCTCCTCTCTGCACGTTAATATTTGGGAGAGGAAATAATACAAGGATGCTAAGCTAGCTTTTTATAATCGGGCTCCTATGTATGTAATATTTATGTTATTGTCTGTGATGGGTTTTCTCTTTCTAGAAGCATTTCTTATCGGCTAGAATTCTTGCCTGACAAATGAGATTGGATTACCAAACCACTGCTGTATATGGCGCTTGATGTATTGCTGCAGGATTGATAATTCATAAAAGCGAAGCGATATATTTTTTTGAGTTAGATATTTCTTTCTTTTTTTTCGATAAAAGCAAATAATGCTGAGCCTGGCAGGTTATTTCCCGTGTTTGTTATCTAAGTTTAGCAGGTTTGGGCTAGTTATTGGCTTAGTGTGTGTAAAAAAAATTTGATATCTTGTCAATATTAATGTAGATGTCATTCCAACAGCAGTCCCTAATGTATGTAAGAGCCAGTATTTTCTACCTTGATACAGAGAGGCAGCCATGTGTGAGATTTAATATACATCCTAATCTATCTTGTCATTGCACTAGCCATGGGTGATGCGCTAATGTATGGGCAGCCATTTTTTTTTCTGTCCACACAATGGATCGGATACACATGAATGACAGCTGAGTCCCCACTCTGTAATTATTTGGAGGACAGTTGGAATATACAGCAGGCTCACAAGAGAATTGCCTTTGAATATAAAGTCTACGACATTTCATAAAGCAAGTACCCTTCACGTAACATGCAATTAATAAAAAAACTCCATTAAACTAAAGTTCATGGCAAACGTAGGAATGGTATAATTGGATCCGGAACCTATCCCACGGGATTTCTTTGTTCCATTAATGCTCTAATTTATTTGCCTGCTAAAATAGATCTTCTTTAGAATGCATATAATTGTGTGTCTAAAATATTAAGCCCAACCATTGAATATGCAGAGTGCTTTTGCTAAACATTTTATTTTGTATTTATTTCCATTTTGCCTCTTTGTGTTTTCATTGACTGTAAACAGTTCTAAAATGCAGTATAAGATGAAAGACTGGCTTAAAAAGACAAGAGGAGCATGCAGAGTTGTAAATATCTATAAGGCCTTTACTAGCATTGTCAGGCCTCAACTAGCAAATGAAAAATAAATACCACACCGCCAATATTACTTTTGCTATCCTGAAATTTGATTTCTGATCTATTGGGGCATAAATAATAGGCGCAAGTTAATATTTACAAAGTTAAAGGGACTCTTTATCTATCATAAGAGTATAAAATGCTTAACTGGCCCTCAGGAAATTTCAAATTTGTATGTGTTACACCCTGGTACTCACATCACTCAGGTATTTTACTGGCTGTGCACTGCTTTTAATTTTATATGCCTGTTTTTATAATTTCTGTTTTTTTTAGGGCTAGGTTTTGTTTAAAGGCAGTTACTTGATATGAAATATCCTCATGTGATCCCTGGCACACAACCCACTCCATAAATTGTGTCTGTGCCTTAGCTACTGTTATCATAGGACATGTACACTGAAACCTCCCACCGACAAAACGTGGCATACTAGTAGGGTGGGCTTATACCTCTTACGGAATAATCCATGTGCTGCAGCCTCATCTCATAATTTACCACATTTGTAGTAGTTAAAGCTCATATAACAGATGCGTTCCTGGTGGCCACAGGTTATACACACTTTAGTGCAGAGGGAACTAGATTATACAAGGGCATGATTGTGAAACAATGCAAGTGCTGCGGCAATAACTGTGGGCGCTTGATTTTGAGACGAATGGTATGAGCTTACCCCTTCTACTTACTTTTCCTATAAGAAGCTTGTCTTCTCCGAGAACAGTAATGTAAATCTTAAATTGATACCTTATGCTTTCGCGGAGGAGGTTTGCAAGCGGTGGCAGTTATAATTTACAGAAATTACGACAATTATGGACATTAACATACTTGACTGCAGCTATTATTTTTATTTAAAATACAAAGGCTTTCAGTGGACCCGAGACATTAAAAGTGAGGTCCCTTTGTGTCTTCATTGGCTGCCAGAAAATTGCTTGCATTGACGATACACTGACACACCGCACAAAGCAAGTTCCTATTGGTCTATATTACGAGTAGTCTAGTCGAACGTTAGTGGACACAAATTGCACTTTTTTAAGCTTCCTTGGTCTTTAAAAGGACTCCTTCTGACAACCTAACCCCTGGGTTCAAGTAATCACTGCCAGGAATTAAACCACACTGGACCACAAACATCTACAGCAAAGCAATTTGCTGGCAAGCTGTAGCTGTGCTTTCACAATCTAATAGGTTTTGGTAGGTAGCTGTTGTATCACACAATCTTGCTTGAAATTAGAAGTGCGTTTGCCCTTATTGAAATTGTCCCTAAAAGAGCCTACGAGCCAATCATAAGCGAGGCTTGGAAACCACAACCAAAAAAGAGTTGGCTCTCAGAAGTACTTATTGACATTATTTTGTCTGTATGTACATTAGCACAGCTTTGAGAGAGCAAATGTGCACAATAATTATTTATATATACAATGCTAACAAGGGCTCCTGAGATAAATACAAAGTCAATTAAAGGCTTCCAGGTGTGTCACTGGGTGTGGATAAAAGGAGAGAACGGGATGTTTGCCAGCAGACCTTATGGCTGTGTAGTAATTAGTAAACTGCAGGTGTCTATTGTGACTAACAGAATAAATCCTGGTTTCTATTTTGAATATTGCTTTTGTTTGCCAGGTTCCATGCCTGCAGGGGAAATAGAGACTGCCTCGAAGATTCATTACTACACTTGTTTACTCCCTGCAAGATTACAATCTAAAAGGGTTTTCTGAGGAACAGGTTTATCCTTTCCGCTCAGGCAGCCTCTCGTGGCCACAAACTGCAGACTCCTGTGTGTGAAAGGAATACGCATGCGCGCCTGTGTGCACGCGGGCACCGCACAGGGCATGGAATGCTTGTTCAGGGCTGCATTCAATTAAGAATAACAAGAATGAATGTTTTTCTGTCTTCTAATGCAGTAGATGTCTTTGGGGAAGAAAATGGAGAAAGGGTTAGCCAACTTACTCTTTCAGAATCAAAGGTCCTGAAAAGTCACAGAACATCTCATATGCATTTTAGGGACCTTTCTTCTTGAGCACAATGGCTAATTGTGGTAAACTTGACCACAGAGGTCCGTGTTCGCTAGCCTCTCCATCTGCTCTTCCTTGACTCCCCTATCATTAACTGTCATTTCCCTTTAAATATACAGTGCTGCTGAAGGGCCCGCTCCACATCACATCATTTCAGATTAGGGGCCGTTCCATTGAGCCCTGTACTGTTTAGGTGTCAGGAAGAAGTCTCTGACCTCTCTCGCACCACACCGCCTAAGGGCCTTAATTAGTACCGACTCCAGCCATTACTGCGGAGATGACAAAGGCGGCCACATCATTTTTCTACTTAGGAAGTTAGCGTCTGACCTAATAACTTGTCCGGGCTCGTCGGACACTGTAATGGCCGCCCCACCATCGCGGTGGGGATTATTTGTCGGGTCCCTTCCTCCCCAGCAAAGAATAATTGTAAAAATTAACTTGTCCTTTCTGCTCTTACGCCGATCTTGGTCACTCGTCATATTGACTGTTAGGTTGAGAGAGAACAATTGTAAATTAAGCCACACCAGAAAAAGTATTTGAGAATGAAATATATTATTTCAGATTAAGCTCATGTTAAAAAAAGGTATGTCTTATTATGATGCTTATTTATACTTTGGAGTGCTAATGAACAGAACGATGCCCCTGCTAATGATGATTCCTTCCATGGAATTTCTACATAGATGTGGAGAAGTGTTTTAGTCTTGTCTTCCATTTGGCCTCGGTGCTATCAGCTGAAATCGGGCTTTATTGCTTTAAGGCAGTAATATCATAGTATCTTCTGACCAGGCCTTCTTGTACGGAAGCATCTCCTACTCGCGCCTGGAGCCCCGTCCCTCTCACTGGCTTTAATCACCATGGTCTTTTGAGCAAGGTATGGAATTGATAGCCCTTATTGATTGTGTGCAGCATTACCTAATCTTCACTAAATGTAGGAAGCTTTTCAGATTTAGAAAGGTGGCAGAAGATGTCTAGTAATGACGCTGTAGGGAATTCAAGCTCAATACTGTGGTCAGTGCTGAAGTGATGTTGTTGTTGTAAGACTTGCTTTATTATAAGGCAGTTGGTTTTGTAAAACAGTCAGGCTCGAGTTAAATGTGTGGCTTTCCATGTAATCAGTGCATTTACCAGCAGTGATATTTACATTATATTTGCCTTACTATTTTTTCCCTCCAGCGGGCTATTTGAGATTGTGTGTCTCGGCCACCCGCTCAGAACTTTTTTTGAAAAATGACAGCATAGACCAGGAGGCAGGATGACAGTGGACTAGAAAGAAAATTGCATTAGAAATTCAATTGAGACAAGATGCTTCAAGATATCATTACTAAAACAGAGATCCCCCTGACCTTCAGTGTGGTTCAGTAATTGCCCAGGCCTACAATATGGTGTCTGTGCATGCACCCTTGCCTCCCCTATGCCTTCTCTTTGTTTTCATTTTTATCTGGGTCCTTCACTGGTGAGTAATTGCTAGAGTGGAGCCATTATGCAAGGCTAGCACTCGGGTTGTAGGCAAATTTGCCTTTAGCTGTTGCCACATTTGAACCTCACTAATGTATGTAAATTAAAAAACTCTGGTATTCGGATCGCTCCGGTTTGAAATAAAAACAGAATCTGATCATTCCAATCTGCAAGCCAGGTATTATCACTGGACTAGTGAGCCGCTGATGATAAATTGTACCGAATAGCTTGTGGACAGAATATTTTATCTCCCTTCTCGATCACACAGCACCGCATAAAATAAGCGTGATCCATCAAGCGTGAGAGCTGTGCTTCAGGAAATGCATTGCTCACAGCAAGTGTATTTAAAAAATTTAAAAGACAAAGCAACTCGCAGGGGTTATTTGGTAAACGGTGAGAATTACTTCAAGGAGTAAACCTAGGCAACAATATTACACGTGTGTGTGTCTGTGTGTGGAAAGAGGGAGACAGACAGACAGACAGACAGACAGACAGATAGATAGATAGATAGATAGATAGATAGATAGATAGTAGATAGATAGATAGTAGATAGATAGATAGATAGATAGATAGATAGATAGATAGATAGATAGATAGATAGATAGATAGATAGATAGATAGATAGATAGATAGATAGATAGATAGATAGATATCTCTCCTGTAATTTGAATTCGGATACCAAACCTTATAAACAGGTCATGGTGTGTTGTGGTTGCTGTTTTCTTTGCATGTGTGCCTGGTGCAGTATAGCTATCTTGCTTCAAACAGGAACTAAGAATGTTCTTCCCGTTTTCCTTGCGTATTGATGTCCCAAGGCAAAGCACCAAATGAAAAGGTAACAACTTATGAAGAAGTGCCAAAAACTAATTACGTTTTGCAACTTGTGTTTTTTTCCTGGCACATCAGGCATATTTCTCATCAGACCGTCCGGTCACATGCTGGGCTCCAGCCTCACGTTATCACATGTCAGTCACACCGAGTCTCCACGGTGCCTCTCCTGCTGTCATTATTTTCAGCATCAATTAATTTTCCCTTGACCTCGCCTCTGCAAAATGCAGGCGCGAGTTATCAGCGCACGCTTTGCGCAGTCCATCTCTGAAACCATTAGTCCGGCGTGCCATCAAAACTGGAGC
Organism: Lissotriton helveticus; assembly: GCF_964261635.1. Classification (NCBI taxonomy): domain Eukaryota; kingdom Metazoa; phylum Chordata; class Amphibia; order Caudata; family Salamandridae; genus Lissotriton; species Lissotriton helveticus. Next base: position 531,267,929 of record NC_136063.1, on the reverse strand, counting down.
AGGCCAGGCCTCATATGTTCTCACCTGCAGGGTTGCCTAGTAACCTGAATTAAGGCTCTCTTCAGCAAACCTTGAAGACAAATGATAAAATTGAAAGGCACGTTGACCCCGGTGGGAGAGGGAGCCGGTGTTGATATAAATCAGAATTATGAAGGAGAAAGATTTAGAACAAGCGAGGTAAAGCCAGAGGCCGCCTTGTCACTAACTGTGGACAGTTTTAGGAACCTCCACGTCTGCCCACTTGCTAACCTCTTCGATGATGGGCTGAATGGATGGCTTCACCTCAGAAGGTTTTCATAAGATTGGGTAACACCCAGTGTGTTTTCGTAGACAGCTGCTTGTTCTTATGCACTGCCATCACTGCAACAGCCTGAAGCCTGGAGCAGTGCTGGGGACTCCATAGACACGTTTACCCCAGTCATTTACTTGAGTGGACTACAAATATGTTGAATGCCTTCATGTGGACCTCAGTCAGACCTCGCATGATGGCCCGGGAGGTCCTTACTATCAAAAAGTCCACGTGGAATGCCTCTCCCACTGCGAAACCAGTCGATGACGTATATTGCTCTAGCTCCATTTTTACTTCGTTTTACTGTACTATTGTGTATAAACCCCTATGTCACTCTCTGCACAGGGTCTTGACGTGCTACACTAACTAAAATATTATATATATATATATATATATATATATATATATATATATATATATATATATATATATATAAATAAATGACCTTGGAAAGTAAGATCATAGAGCTAAAAATGAGGATGAGCGATCCGAGTGCTAAGCGCACGAGGGAAGAGTTTGTGATTGGACCTCTGAAATCTCCCATATCTGTCAGCGTTGAAGACAAGACCGAAAACAAGCTTCTTCACTTAGGTTTTCATATTCTACAGTGAAAAGACCGGTACCATCCCCACCCCAAAAAAGGAACAGACCATGATGCGCATACTTTGACCTTCACCCTGGCCTTGGAGCTCAGTCTTCATCTTGAGATCCTAATCTACCTTTAGTGTGGATCTCCAATTGCCCTGATAGGATGTTGGCAACCACAAGAACTGAATCAGTACAGCTTAGTCACAAGTTAGTGTTTTCCAAAACAATTCATTAAATAAGTCAATTAAGATGAGGCTCATTTCTTACAACACAGTTTGGCGTTTTCCCCTTGACTTGGCAGACAGATTCTTGATGAAAGGATGGGCCTCTTGGTCAGAGAATCCCTGAAAATTGTATCTATGCAGGCACACGTAGTAGTGGAAGTCATCTGCACATGGCATCCGGCCAAAGATCTGACAACAGCATAGAAGCAAAACGTGCCCCAGCGACATGCCTATAGATGCCCGCTTTGTACATGTATCTGGAAGAGTTAACAGCTAGTGAGCCTTTCCTGTGGGTTAAGTGTCATATTTGCATTTTGATGGGATGTGATAAAGTAATTAATCCAACAGTCAGGATTTATTACCTCAGAAGTGATCTGAGAGGTTCATTACAAAACTGGTTTCACTTGAAAATAGGCCTTTCACCGAATTGGCTTTTGACATGTTGTTCTTGGCACTGTCTGCCAGAAGCAGCAATGGTGGAAGGCCAGTGAGGTGAAATTCATTGCTTAATAAGGGCATTCACTTTGGGTATTCTTGTGATAATAAATGTATACATCAAGGCCGCACTTCCCTGTCAGTTTAATTGCTTCTTCTGCTCCTTAACAAGCCAATCTTAATCAGCCTGGACCATGTTATGAATAATTTAGGGATCAGCAGACTTCACGCTTAATAAGATGTACTAGATTATAAAACTTAAGTGCACTGTTTATAGAAAGCATGCAAAACACTTTAGGTTTTTCATTAGCTCCAGGAAAAAGCACAGGCATTGAGTGATTCTAACATTTGTAGTTGTGAGCAACAGCTGTGTTTCCTAATACTGAGGCCCCCACCTCCTCCCCAGACCCTTTACTTGAAGGCCATAGTTCGGCCTTTCTATCCCTCTAAGCCTCACTGAGACATAATGGGAAATTTGAGCTGGCTATGAGATTACAGCTCACAATCGATGACCAACCTGCAATTGTCGTTTTGCAAAACATTCTTTTATCTTTTTAAATGCAAAGCAGACCATAGTTGAAGCAGTTTTGAGGGGCTGAATTTCCCTTTTTGTCCCTCCAATTCTTGGAATTTCTGGAATAATTGCCAAAGATGGACGGACTCTCTGCTGTTGGTGCATGTTTACAGTGAGTGGAGCGCGGAACAGTTATTTCCGTTTCCGTTTGCAGGGAAGCTGGAAGCCAGGTATGTGCATAAATAACGCCTGTCAGAAGTAGGATGTCAGATTGTTTATTCTATGGAGCAACGCATAAAAGGCATGTGCCAATTGCTGCATCTATTATTTAGTAAATATTGTCCAACTGAAAAGGAACATTTAACCTTTTTGTTTAAAAATGCTCCTTGTCCTCCATTCCACCTCAACATTTGTAGGCTATAAGTCGTCAGCGGCGCAATGCATCACTCCGCGTATGACATCTAATAATGGGCCGCTGCAAGCAAAAGAACCAGGTGCTTGAACAATTTCCACTTCTGCTTCAAGCCTATTGTTCTCCTGTAACCATAAGAGAAAGCATTTCTTTTCTTCCAGCTTCACTATAATCTGCTTTATTGTAGCACAGACAGATTTTAAGATGTGGGCACCACTGTTGAACTGTGGTGGAAAGTAAGCCAATCAGATGTTTCTTGTCACACAGGCACACACGCGTACATAAATCATACACATACGTGCAAATGATGTAGGAGTGATGTCAGGTTTATGTCACAGCAGGAGAGGAGAGCGGCATTGCCACCAGTATCTTGACTCCCCTCCCCTCACTTGTTATTGACACGTCTGTGCGGCAGTACTCTGTCGGATAGCATTGGTATTGCATATGCCATATTGTTCTCAATAGTATACGCAGTGGTGGTTGGATTTTTCATTCCAACAATTTGGCACAATAACATTAGAGATACATACATGTACATTCAATTCACTATAACAAGAAATGTGGATTTGCACATAGGTACTAACAAAACGAAAAACTGCAACGCTTACCACGCGCGCACGCACACACACCCAGACACACACACACCGGCATCCACTTATCAAGAGAGCTAATAAAGAGCAGATTATATTGTTATTATTTAGTTATGCATTGAGGTGGTGTGAGTGCAGTTAGCGGCATGCATTTGTGAACCTAAAAGACAAGATCCCATAAATGAAAGGCAGCTTAAATCCTATTTTCCAACCTATAGCTGGACCATCATACTCCTTTGTTCTTGCGCAGGTTAATAGAGATTGAAGAGATGGGCAGAGGAAAAGAAGTGCAATTTTCTGCTATTTAAGCTTGGTGAAATAGCACTCTTCAGGAAGCAGCAAGAAGTATGAAAAGGTAATAGGCATTTTAAAAGTAGCAGTCCATATAGCTGCTTGAGGGATTCTCAGATTTAGGCATGCATAGAATCGAGAATGAGATAATCAGCATTGTGAAATTGAACCCTGTCTGCTGCCTGCTGCTGTGCTTCCCTCTTTCAGTGGAGTGATTTGTAACACTCATCTTCTCCAGGCAAGGCAGCCTTCAAGATTATCCAGAACTGTCAATCGTAATTGCCAAAGTATTTTATTACCTACACAAAATCAAAGGAATTTTAGAACCAACAGTTATTAGGTTTCAATGCACTTTCATTGGGAATACAGTCGTGTTTGTCTCGCTTTAATGTTCTTGCGACCATTCCAGTGCAGCTAATTACAGAAAGGGCTGTTCAAAGACAGGGGCAAGAACACACGTTCCCTGGTGCAGGTGCACCCTCCATAACCAAGTGTGCTCTGATTGACTCACAAAGTAGGGGTGGCCAGTGACTTTAAAAATAGAAACATGCTTTCCTGAGAGTGTAGTGGTGCTTTCATAGTGAGTCACTCTGGTGGGTTTCTCTCTCACAACGTCGGCAATTTAACCTAAAAGAAGATCTGATGAAATGTGGGTCTGCGTTTAAAAATAAAGCAAAGCTTCATCGTTGACGTTTTTTCTTCATTTATGCTTGGTTCACGGGACCTGATGCATAACCTTGATGGACTTTTTGTTCACAATTAAGCATACGTTGTTCTTGATTATGTTATATAAATGAATCGAACATCATAGGCACTGGGCACAGGCTAGAACTCCTTTTAGAATGTGCATCAATGTAGCTCATATTTAAAACTACTGTGCAAATGGAAACCGGCATCACAGTGTAGAAGCAATGGCTCGTCTTGTTCTATTCCATCTTTTACAGTCTTTTAGAGACATGACTTTAATTATAAACCCAAATGTAACAGACACTGATTACTCACCTTGGTAGCAAATATGAGTATTCTTTGTGCTGGTGGTAGGGGGATGCAAATGCTACTTATGTTTTAAAAAACAAATGAGGTGTATTGTGACCAAGTAACTGCCCCCAGATGTTTAGATAACCAGAATCTGGAAGGTCACTTTAAGGCTCCCAGACATTGGTCTCTGCCTCTAAAAGGTCACATACTCAGTGGCTTGGATGGGGGTACTTTACCCTGTGTCTATCTCACCGTTGTAGCATGACGGGTAAATAGGTAGTTGTGGTGAAATAGTAGTTTTTGTTTTGTGTGATATGGATGGTAAACACAGGGTATGATTGTGGATTTGCATGAACTTAGTAAAATATTTAGAATCAGAGCAGCCTAGTGGAGAGCACTACCTCTAAGTGGCACAATGTGCCCTTCCTAGCACCACTGTCTGAGTCCCTTCTCAAGTTAAACTTGCCTCCTCTTCCTGCAGTACATTAACTTTCACTCACAGACCTTGTTTAGAGTCATGTCGTCTCACAACTTGCAAGCAGGATAGTCCACAATGGAGTACAGGTCTGCAGGGTTTCTAAAAGGATTTTTGGAGTTGAGAGGTGTCACCGGTTGAATACTTTCTATTATGATGATGAAAGAATGGGGGCGTTTGATTATAAGAACGTGTTCTTATAATAGGCTAGCACAGGAATGTCTGCTAATCACAGTGTTGAAAGGCCTTGCGAAATGGAGATTAAGTGGGCATGAACTGGATTCCTGTTTTCAAGCTATGCTAATACCTTGCTTCTCCTTTGAGTGATAAATGTCATAACAATGATTATTTTGTTTAATTTATATAGAATTTTCAGCATACCCCTATACGAAGACCCACGGGCCATCAGTTGGTCTGCTTTATTTAGAGCCGGTTGTGGTGGAGCGTACAGTCCCAATGGTGGGCATTGCAGATAGCATGACCTCTATAAGCACCACTCTGGATGCATCGATTTGTTGTAACCACACCCTCACAAAATGTTCCCTGCAAAAATACTTACAAGACTATCAGTTAGTAAAGCAACCAAAGGAAAGGAATCAGATGAAATGCTGTGTATCAGCGTGCTGTAAGACTAGTGAACTTGGTTGCTGGTCAATTTTTTTCTTTTAAATCTTTTGTAATTGAAGGATTGAACTGCAACCAGTGATCCTCTACTGATTGACTATTTTCGCGTGACATATTACGAATATCTATATTTGCATAGTAAGATTTTCATGTAGTCTAAAGTCCAGTCACCTGCACTATCTACAATAATCCTATAGCCAATGAAATGAATTTTTCTATTTCCTCTTTACAGTGAATGCACAAGGCTTTATTCATCTAGATTCTGAGACCATACAGCAATGTGTCACGATTGATTGGAGATACATTATCTGACAATGGTGTCCAAACTGATTGGACGTAAGTCGAGCTTAAACAAGTTAAATATTCATTTCCGGAACCTGAGTGCGCCTTTAAACAACGAAGTGACTAGAAATAATTTTCATAAGTAGGAATGCTGGTTCCTTCTTCTCTCTTGTGCCTCTGTAGGAAAAATATTTCCAATTCCCGTCTAATGAAGTTCACCACTATAATGAAATTGGACGTCTTTACCTATTGAATGAGAAAACACATAGGCAAACATATTTAATAATACATCAGCAAGCAAATCAAGGTGAAATATTGGTTTATTAGAGCAGCTGGTTTTCTTAGTCAGTTTTCTGTATCCTGGTCCTAGGATAATTCGTACTTATTATCACATGCACAGGTACTCGTATAAGTAAAGAACATCAGAAGCTGAGTGTGACAGCAGTGTAGGAATCACCTCTTTCTACCTCCACCCCGATCTCCAGGCAAAAATAAATGCGTCTCTTTTCTATTACCATGCTTACTCTTTAGCTCCGAAAATAAAAAGGAATTAAAGACTCCCAGCTTTTCTCCTCAATACTGGAATTCGTTGGAGAGAGCAAAGAGATTCTGATGCAAGAATGTCATTCTGACTTTGGCAGCTCTGCACAGTTTGTCAGTCTTTCCAGAGATTAAAGTATACCTAATCCTCCTTCATCCAGTAGTTTATGTGAGCAAGGCACAGGGCACGGCTGCGCGATCTGCTGAAACATGCAGTAATCAGTATACTTTAATGTAATTCTTATATCCCTGAGCTGATCGACTAGCAGCTGTACATAAATATTGAAAACAATGTGGCTAGGTTGTGGTGACTTACCCTGTAGGATTTGGCCCCTCGCATGCTTTGATTGTGAACTTTGTAGAAAAACATAAAAATCCGAAAAAGGCAATGGAGGCATCCCAACTCTTCTTACACAAGGAATTTAGGAAGAACATGGCATTTTCAGGGAAGCACATGAACACAGGACAGAGTCGGGTACTCTTTGTTTCTACTCCTCATTGTACCTAAAGTCGCTATTATGGTGTTCTCTACTGATACCAGAGTTTATCGCCTTCCATGCTGATCCATACCCTCCTCGATAATGGAGAGTACATTGCCCCCCCCCACACTCTTCCTGTTGAGTCCTGTTTCCACATCACACAGATCGTACTGATAGTTGTTGAAGGTCTCGATGACCATCAAGGTACTTGCAGGTTTACATCGCCTCTTGTAAATTATCATACATATTGTTAAATATTTTAGTTATGAATTTGTCTAGCACTCAAGCTTCATGAGTATTGAAGAAGCTCCTCAGCAGGAGCTCCTCAGATTGCATTTAGTGATTCTGGGTCATATTGAGATGGTAGAAGTCATATATGGTACATAAGTACATTACCAATATGACACAAAAAATACAGAAAAGAACAGCAATGGGTGTCCTGTAGGGTGCGTGTCTTCAGTTCGAGATCACTGTATGAATACTGATCCCTTGATAACGGCCTCCAGATTCAGTGCTCCTGGTTGTTGTGTTAGGAGACGAGTTGCCACTCAGGCAACTAAATAAACATATACCTTGCCTTTGAACTGAGTGGGAGAGGTAGATCCAAAGGTAGCTGTGGTGGGATATTGTGACCTGCATGTGGTTCACCATGGATCTATCCTCCACACTCTCGTGACTACAAATATTTCTAACCTGCATGCCTGTGACCTTGTCAGGAACAATTGGCTCGTCCTTTGACCTCATCCAGTCTGCTTTAGGGGCAGGCCACTCATTACGCCCTCCTCCATGTCCATCAGTGTATCGTGCATGGACTATGCACCAATGTTAGTACAGCCATGATTTAAATTAAAGAAAAAACTCACCAATGACGTTCAAATAGCACAATAAACATCAAGTGTGGGTGTATGCATGTCTTTCGCAAGTAATCCTGAAGCTTCATTGTCGCCCTGCATTGCTGAAGTATTTGTACTTAACACAGAAATTGAATAGTTTACATGTTCTCAATGTGTTCTTCTCTTGTGCAATTTCCTCGATTCCAAAATGCGTTTTTCTGTCTTCTGGTTAATTTGTTAGATGAACATGTGTATAACTAAAAGTGATGTATTTTCTATCTTTGCTTTATGCCATCTACCAATAGTAAATGTTTATTTATGCAAAATAATACAGGAGACAGTGTAGACTCAGACAGTGAACTTCGGTTCCAATTTAAAAGGTTGATTGTGACGTAAATGATCAAACTACATACATTGCTGGTAACTTATTTGTTTGTAATGCCCTTCTAAAAGCTCGTTTCACGCTGTGAATAATTAAATTCAGAGGTCATGTATGAACCAGACGTGGAATATATTTATAAACTGGCCTTGGCTGCTTTTGTGTTATTTTGCCTGTATACATCTTCAAATGCACAAATTAGAAATGTCTAGCTTTACTCCCATTGGACTCCTATTTTACAAATAGCTCCTTCCAGTGTTTGCCTGCAGCAAAACAATTATTTTAGAAATTCAAACTGAAGATTCTAGATGGTAGAAAATATTAAATATGTATGGCTATTTAATATTGATTTACGCCACAGGTGCTTAATGTGGAAAATCTTCAGGTATTGTAACTGCGCCCCCACAAAATGCTCACTGCAACAATAATCACGAGCATGCCAATTGATAAGTCAGCCTTATGAAAGGAGTGCGATAATATGGAGTGTATGAAGGTGCTGTTCTGCTTCTCTGAATGTAAAGACATGAGATCTTTATGTGGTTGGTCATTTTTATTTGTTAAATGTTTTGGAACAGAATGAGGAATTGCAGCTAATGGTTCTCAGCTGCTTTGATAGGAACACTTGTTTATTTTGGACTTTGTACGAATATCCATGGTTTGTCCGTTGTCAGCCATGCATAAAGGTGGTTTCACGATGGTGTTCACTGTAGGTTTGCTTTTCCCTCACCGAGCCTGAAAAGACTCATACACAACATCAGCGATAGCAAGTCCCGTGTCCTTCAGAAGCTCGCTTAAGACTCATACACAACATCAGCGATAGCAAGTCCTGTGTCCTTCAGAAGCTCGCTTAAGACTCTTACACAACATCAGCCCCGTGTCCTTCAGAAGCTCGCTTAAGACTCATACACAATATCAGCGATATCAAGTCCTGTGTCCTTCAGAAGCTCGCTTAAGACTCATACACAACATCAGCGATAGCAAGTCCTGTGTCCTTCAGAAGCTCGCTTAAGACTCTTACACAACATCAGCGATAGCAAGTCCCGTGTCCTTCAAAAGCTCGCTTTCAGCTCGTACCCTGGCCCAAATCTACATTCTTCCACTCTTGCTTCACATTTGCACCAACCAGGAGTGCTTTGCCCCGTTCATTCGCAGTCCCTTTGTTTTCTTTTGTTGTCCCATAGCCAGGCATGTGCAAGGCACATTCGTCTGTAGGGGTGCAGGTAACTGAGTAACTTGCTGCATGCTCAATGTGCATGCAGCAAGACTCCCTGTGAGCTCCAAAGGTAAAGCTTAAATTCTCAAGGGTTGACTCAGCCTTTCATCCTGCGAGGTAAAAGCTGGATAACAGCGTAGCCTGTTGTTTGTAGTTTTACAAATCTGCACTCTGTTCAGAAAGCAGACCACTTTTCTTTAGGTGATGAAGAAAAGGCATTGTATATTAAACACAGCCCCTATAACAATTACTTGAGAAGGTGATAGAGCATGGCCTATATTGAACAATCTCCTAAACCTCGGCGGTGAATGGGGCCTAAACCCCAAGAGATGGATGCTACAATGTAACGTGGGCTTTAGATCTGCCGGTTATTGCTTTAGTAAGGACAGGACCTGCGTTTGCTGTGGAGTGCTGTGTTTACAGCCCACAGGCCTGCCCTCTTTAATTATGCGCTGCATCCTTCAGGTGTGCTTGTTTAACCACCCCACTGTCAGGCTGCAGGTGGGTGAGAGGTGACTGGGCCCTTCTCCGGCTGGGTTTGTGCCGTGCTCCGCCTGATTGCAGCCTCCTGCAGTGTGAGCAGGGGGAAGTGAACTGTTTCTCTGTTATTCACTCACTCTGGCAGATCGAAGCACAGCTCAATAGCATTAAACTAGCTCCCGTTTGAAAGATTTGTCTTACAAAACCCTGAAAACTGCTCTGAACATGCATACATTGATTTTGTTTCTGGAGTCTCCGGAGCTTTGATGGAAAAGCGGCCTGCGCGCGCAGGTGAAGAGGGTTCGCCTCTTCAATATTAAAGGGAGAGGATTAGGCCTCTCGGCGCTGCTAAGGCTGGGCTAATCGGGGGCAGGCAGCAGCCAGGACGCCGGGCCCGCACCTGTAATGCTAGCTTGTGTTTGTGTGATCATCAAGTTGGCATTTCTCAGATTACCGCCTGCATGTCGCAGCCTGCCATTAGTCCAATTTGCATGGCTAATCAAATGACGCGGCGTGCCAGTGAGGCCGGCCATTGTTTCTAGACAAACCCCAGAGGTGGCTGACCCTCATTTGGTTCTGGTGTGGAAAATGCAAATGTATTTTTAAATGACGCCACCTATTTGAGACAATGGCGGCCCGTGTTTATGGTGTGTTTTGCTATTCAGAAGAGCGGTGTGGCGCCCTTCATTTCTGATCTTACGTGTATTATGTTTTTGTTTGCATGGGTAAGGTGGTTTGTAATTTATTGTGTTGCATGTGTGGACATATCCTCACTTTTGCTGTAGAAGAGACACGATTGTTTTTCCAGAGAAAATCGTACTGCTGATTTTCTCTTGTCACGTCCACCTCACACGTTTTCTTCACATCCTACACTGCACAGTTTGGTTGTTGGTTGTTGGCTGGAGCAGTGTTTTTTGTTTCAGTAGCTTTCATGTATTAAAGTAGTAGGCAACACAAATCACCTGTGATCTGCTAACATTGTTTTCACTTACAAACTAATGTTAAACAGAAATTTGACAGAATGTCTTTTTTATTCACTAGCTACACAATTAGAATAAACAATTAGAAAAACCTGAATGCAAATTAAATACTTGAACAATTTAATAAAATGCAGGCACAATGTACAGTTTGTTTTAAAGAATAATAAGTAGGTAAAGCGTTATGGTCTGTGTAAGACCAATATCTTCATACATTTAAACTTAAAGAGCACTTAGTGCCATGCACTTGCACCCAAATAACAGTGATTTAGATCCATCTTACTGATATTAGATTCATCAACCTCCAAAAGAGCATCTATCAGGGGGTTCCTGTCAGATGGGAGCCTGTGACTGCAGACTGCGCAGAGCCCTCTGCAGAAGGTGCTGCACTTGTTGGAGAATTTGACGTCAAGGGAGTTATTCAGGCCATCTTCAGAAATCAAGTGTCTCGTTTTGTGTTTAGATGTGTGATGTCTCAAACTTCCCCATCAAGCTGCTCCCAGCAGTGATGATGATCTGCAGTGGCAAGTTCTGTAGTGTGTGAATACTACACTGTAATAGAGATAGCTGGAAATAAAAGAGCCAGTTTGTGATGAAATCAGAGGTTCTCCTTGAGGCTTCTTTTCAGACCCAGGATTGGCATCTAGTGTATTGTTCAGCATTCAGTCGTACTATGAGTCTGAATCACTGTCCAATCACAGAGCGATTCCAGACCATGCTGTGTCCACACACACACACACTGATAAAAATAGATCTTCTCCACAGACACTTGCAGTGTAAGTCCAGGGGGTTCTATGTAGCAGAGATTTCTGCAGGATTTGGCAGAGGTAATGATTTGTAGCTGAAGTGTGTACAGGATTTGGCAGAGGTTGTGATGTCTGATCGTTCCATCTACTTTGGCTGAGACTTTGCAGAAGGAAAATTACGCGAGGAGAGAATTCCATGGTCCTGTACGTCATTACTGGGTCAATGCTTCTGTAGTTGTGGGTCTCTTTATCTTGAAATCGGATTTAATGTTTATTTTGTAGTAAGCCAAATTTTTAGAGCGTGAACAAGATTGATGGTGCCTTTTAATCACTCAACCTAAGGACATTCTGGAGCTTCTGTGAGCGAAGGGGACTGGTGTTAGGACATTCCAGGCGAGGTGAAAATCAACATAAATTGTTAGCTGAAAAGATTGGAGATGTCTAGCCATCTACTGGTCAATAACATTGCTAATTTGCAATCAGTTGTTGTTGATATTAGCATACCCCAAGCTGTTTTTGTGCTGGAATAACTGATGTTATTGTTAGGCAACACAAGTATACACATTTTATCGGCCTCAATAGACTAGGTCGCTAACTCAATGCTGCCGAATGTGAATCTGGGAACTACTCATTGTGCACATCTTTGTAAGAGGCGTTCAACTCACCAGCCATTCTTAGTGGCTGTGCAGGGGCATTTGGATTTCAATGTATCTTTAAAGACCTCACACCCTTGTCCTAAGCCTATCCTGGGAGATGCTTCTGTGGCCTCCTGTGTGTGATCAAAACGTTACTTACAGTGAGTCACTGTACATTGAGATCGAGCAATGCTTAAACCAGTTGTCGCTGCTGGTTGCTTCTCTGTGCAGATCAAGAGGTTGGCAGGAGTCATTTAGTGCCACCTGCTATCAATAATTTGTCTAATTAACTCATTACTGGCTGGGGGTAATGACATTGTGCACATTGTAGCAGTTGGATATAAACAGGGTGTTGGTTCACTTTTGCTGTGCGATTAGGCATTTTAATAGCAGGATACTTGCATTGTATTTGCATAAGAGAATGTCTGAAGTCGACCCAGGCTCAGTAGTACTATAGCAGGAGTCCGCACACGGTCTCATTATAACCCAGAGAGTAGCTGATATATGTACAATGAAACAAGCCAGCCAGAGGAAAATACCATTTGGGGGTTATTAAACGTGGCTCGCTGGTGCATAAATATTACAGCCAGCTCTTTGTACCTATGAGATGCATGACCATTTTTTATTCACTGCATTTAATTTTCCATTGAAAGTAACAAAATAATATCTTTGGTTTTGCTGATCATACACCGGAATTGATCTTCAAATATTTTATATTATCTGCACAAGCCAGATTGCTAGTTTAAAGAGCCTTGCCTGCCATTTGATCTGGAAGGGTTCTGATATGTGGCATAATTAGGTGGCTTGCATTTTTGCTCGCAGGGATTGCATCAAACCAAATGAATAGGTAATGAATGGGTCATCCAGGGGCAGCCTCATTTCACTGAACAGGCAGTTCTGGGCTTTTTTTTTAATAAATAAAAAGGCAGCAATTCTTTTTATGTGTGTATATAAATAAAATAAAAAAGCAGCCAGAGAGAGAGAGAAGGAGGGAGAGCGTGAGGCCGAGAGCAAGACAGCAATCTGCAGCCACTGTAAGTGCAAGGAGCTGCAGTTATTACCCTGCTCAGAAAAGCAGGACCGCGCATGCAAAACAGTTAAGGTTACCATGACTCCACTCGGGAGTGATATGCAATGTCTGCTGGACATCGCATTTCTTCCCTGTTATGTGTATGTGTGAGAGCCTATTTTATGTAGTGCTCGAACGGCAAAAACCAAACTGCCTGAAGCTGCAGTGCCCGCTTCCCAGTCTCCCTTTGTTGTGGAGCTGCGATTGGTAAATAAAAATTTAGAAAATAGAAAAAAAAGCGAAAGAAGGAATTACAGGACTGCATATTGGGTGCCACGCTGTGCATAGTTCTCTTTGTTGTCCAGTCAGTGTGATGTCTTAATGCAGTGGTATTGGTCGTGTGTCCATTTTACACTTCTATGTTTTCTGCGTAACTTGCCTGAAGAGAAAATAAGAATAACTGGTTGTTTTTCTGTTAGCTGGGCAGCAACGTTTGATAATGTCACTTCTGGTTTTACGATCATAACATTAATACTAAACTGCAGGCCTGTATCTGCGAATAAGCTACTGTCTCCTTAAAGAGTCTGTCATTGATTATTGGTCAATCAATAAAAACAAGTTGGCAATCTTGTTAGCAGCGTCAATAGGAACCAATAGAGCTGTACCTGATCAATAGAGGAGCAAAGTTTTCATCCCTGTGTACAGCTCCTATGTGAGAAGAGGACACGCTGCGTCTAGTGTCGCCGTAGTAATATTTAGTCTTCCCCCTGTCCCCAGATGTCTTGAGTATGTTAGCCATGGATAAGCAATAGAAAGGCAGACTTAACCTCCCGCTCTGCGATTTTCTATCACCCCCTCTGCATTCATGCTCTTGCAGCATTTCTCCCAGGAAGATCCAAGAAGCACGTTAAAGCTTGACGATGCTAACGGATCCGAGCGCAAAAGACCAAATCAATAGGGAATCAGCCACTGCCGGTTAAGTGTATCGATAAATGTACCTTTATTTTCCCTTGAATGGATAAGTGTCGCAGTTAAGAGTCCTATGGATCTCTTAATTGAAAGTTAATTTTAAATCAATAGCAAGAGTCATTTAAATATTGATTAGGCCTTTCTACTCGAATTGTTAACGGGTGACTTTTTTTTGCAACAACTTTGTTTAAATGTAATCAATAGCCCACAATCAGTGCATTCCATACAAAAATTGACAGATGTTCCTAAAATGCCTGGTGGGCATATTCTTATCTGTTTACACATGCACCATAGATATCGGGCCTTTGCATATGTGGCTAAAGATACACAGGAGATAGCACCCCACCTCTGTAGGGCACAGCACCGCAATTAGCTTCAAGCTACCTCTCCTTTATCACTGGTGCAGCTTTTGAATCCCATGGAAAGATGTCTGCTATATGCTAAGTAGCAACTGCTGACTATGACGAACTAGAAAAGGAGGAAAATAATGGTTTCCCCTCCCCTCAAAGGCAAGAAAAGAAAGAATAGATGGATTTGCATGTGCACACTTGGACTGTCATACGTCATAATTCATTGGCTAGGCTTCCAGCCAGCCAGCACATTCATCCTTTAATGAGATGGGACATTGTATGTGCGTTGGGGGTGGAAGGCGGTTTTATGAAGTGGTCGGGGTAGCAAATGCTTTTATTTATTTTCCTTCACTTAGATATCATCTCTTTGTGAGCAGCAGTAAATAGGCCTGCTTTCTTCCCTTTCAATTTGACAAAGAGGGCAGTCGAGTTAAAAGGATACAAATTTCATTTCACGAGATTCATCTTGATTAACCCAATAAAGCCAGTCCAGCTACATGCAGCTTTCACCATGCCTGCGAAATAGCAGCCTGCTTGTAACATGGCTGCTGCTCCTGCCTCGCTCCAGACCACTGTGGTGGCTGCCCAGACATTTGGCTGTTCTGTTGTTTAATAGAAGCAACCAACATTGAAACAAAATAACATTTTTGAGAATGATAATTGCTTTTTCAATCACGAAGCACATTTATGTAAATGCATAACACAGTTGTGAAAAAGAGCCTTCAAATTTTGTTAAAAATTGCATGGTTTGTGTTGCAACTCTTGATGTCTGTCTTGCTCTTCTTGAGGAAATCAAGTGCCTGTAAAGACAAAATAATTGTTCATAGGTATGACAACGTGAATAAAAGCATCAGCCATAGCAAAGCTTATTTTTTTTTGTTTTAGTGATGTCATCTAAGTATGGAGCAAAGCAAAGCTTAAGTCTGTAATTATGCTGACAGACATTTCAGTGAAAAGTAAAAATATCACATAATTATATTTTCTTTTGAAATGACAAGCCAGAAGACAAATCCCATAATTAAAGTTGCTTTGTGGCATTTCGTTATTAGTACTCACACTCCTTTCGTGCCAGGAACCCCCTGTGCCCTTTACTGAGTCTCGAGTTTAAACATAATTCCTGTCCCCCATTTCTCACCACTTGGGCAGCATGCTAAAATGTTTCAAAAATCAACAATCTATTTAAATTTAAATTGTCAATATTACCCCCAACTAGCATGTGCAACGAAGTTGTTCATCAACTTGTGCATATTGATCACAAATGTATAAAAGCTCTTGTTTGCCCCACGTGTCTCTGAGCCAGCAAACCCTTTTATGCCTCTGTGGTCTTGTATTTTGTGTGTGGGGGGGGACGTGAGCGGGACGCCTTGGAATTCAATTCATCCAAACTGGATAAGTGCATGCCATCCAATTCAGACTATTTCTGTTTTGCATTTGTATAGCACTAAAGCCATGAGCAGCATTGAAGTGTTTGACTTTAAACCATCCTTAGGGCCCAGGTAAAGAGACACATTTGTATCCCTATTCTGTGCAGACCATTCATAAAGTAAGCTTTATTATTCACCATATAAACATGGTATAAGTTGAATTTCCGGTATGAATTTCCAGATGACAATGGTGACTGGGTCCCAGTCCAGCAACTCCTGAAATTAAGTGCTAATGTTTTCTCTCTCAGCCTAAACCAACAATCGTTTGCCAAACAGGTGATTGCATGATTTCCAGCACCAATTAAAGTGGTGGTTTCTCAGATAGCAAATATCATAGTTTAGTAGCCTAGTCGGTTGCCTTGTGCCTCATCATTTACAAATATATTCTAGGATCGTAGTTTCTCCAACTAAAGGCTATTTTCGGGAATGAAGACAGCCTAGAGCTGATTTCTCTCTGAGGGTAAATAGAGCATTTATTTTTTCCAAATCCACAGTTCTGTCATGATAGCATGTCTTGCTTGCCAATTTGACCCTCTCACAAATCAACCTCTACTTTGCTTGGCTAGTTACGCAAGTTCTATTTTAATTGGCTTATTAAAAGCCCTGTATATTCAGACCAGTGCTCTGAAAGTTGGATAATTCACCATCTACTCTGTGGCACTGATAATGGCATCTATGGGTATAAGTCCTCTGATTGCGCCTTCCTAATTCAATAATTACTTTTCTTGGGGGCTCTTAAGGGGTGTTTCTGACCTCCTGAGTAGGAATGAGAACTAACCTACTGTCAGTGCTGTTCTTAGGCGCAGTAACTGGATCAGAAATTGTAAAATGCCATTATTGTGACTTGTGCTAAACTCTCAGTGCCATCCTGATGTAAATAGCCTTTTGTTTGCTAATATCAGAAAATGTATGTACTTGTTCTTGAATCTGCTCTCTTGTGTGCTTTGTTACTGTGGTTATAAAGTAGCATTTTGTGACCTACTTCAATACGTTTTTTTGTGTTAGAACGCTAAGTCAAAAAGTAAATGGCAGGGTGATGCTAGTCATGCCTTTGAAGAACATGTTTTGAAGGAAGGGCTTAAATGTGGCTGCTAGAGCTGGTTTGTTTACTAGAGGTGGCCAGTGAAATTAAGCTAAAGATGGTTACCCCAATGGGTCCTCTCATTGACTGAGCCCAGCTGAAGTGATTCGGGTCTCCTCAGCCTGTAATGGAATCAAATGAATTTTTATCAAAGCATTCGGCAAGGTCATTAACCCTGGCCTCCAACGCCCTTCTAGGGTCACATGTGTGAAGCCTCGCCTGGAATAGGAAAACTGGATTCTGAGGTCGACATTCTGTACCCCTCGATGCCTCCAGATGAAGCTGGCATCCTATCATAAAAGACATAGACCAGCTATAAATAAATATTGAATGATTACTGAAAACGAAACGGTGTCAGAGTGCATTTAAAAACGTTTTGTGATGGAACATTTGTAACTGAGAACCTTTTCTGCCGGTCGATCTAAAAAAAAATAGCACAACACTTATTCATTTGAATGAGAAAGAAAACATCTTCTAAAACTCGAAGGCTCTAAAGAAATTGTGCATACTTTTATTACATCCATGCATTTCCTCTTTTAAAATGTGGGAGATTTTAATTGCCAGTATTAGCTTAGAAACCTATCTGTCAGCATGTCTTCTGTGAGTCAGTGCAGGCCTTGCTTTGCCTTTCACCTGGTGCAGAAGGGTTTATATCTAAGTAACTGTCTAATAATTTACATTTAATGTAACCTTTGAATTGACCAAGGGCCTGCAACCTAAAGCCCCTTCTTCGCAGCTGTGGTCGTTCCCACATTTGTCAAGGCGATGCCCAGAACACTCATTCAAACCTAGAGCAGCACGAGGCAGCCTACTGAGCTCTGGACTGATGCACACATGAAGCGGTAAAGGGACAGTGCACCATGAGCACAGATGGCAGGAAACGACAGACCAACAGACACATGTTCGCCCTCATTACTGCCAAGCTCCTTCTTTCCAGTTCTCTTGTAGCTTCTCTTCTGTCGTTTTACTTTAATATTTGTGCTGTTGCGGTAGTTCTTCTTGGAGTCAGTCCTTCGTAAGCTGCGCGTTAGTTTTAATGTTAATGGGGGTCCTGTGGATGGAAAAAACAACCTACCTCATTCTTGGTGACCCACCCAGGTCTTTGGTTTGGCTTGCTCTGCATAAATAATGAAATGTAGGCCTGCTGTCATAGACGTGCCTGAAAGGCCAGAAGTGGTTTGGCAGCACAAACCCTGGCCTAAACTTAGACTGGTTTGTATAAACTTACAATTTAGATCCTCATTCTGATTAAATTGCATTTTTCTGAAGCGCTATTTTAAGGGCTTGTGGATGGACGAAGCAGATGAAAACCACTCGGTCTAAGAACAAACCACAACCAAAAATACTTACAAAACAGCTGTAAGATGCAGCATTCTTAATTCAAATAGATTTTTTTTCTGAAATATTTTTTACATAGAGGGAAATTCATTCCATGCCTGGACCAAAAAATGTCATGAGTGTTGTTAAAGCCAGCAGCATTGCTCACAAAGAGCAGTGGTGAATCACTGTGACAATATTTAAATTAATGCATTATTTGCTGCCTTGCCAGTCTGTGGCTCCAGGCCCTGCTACTAGTCGAATTCTGTCCTTTGTGCACTTGGAAATATTTGGCACACATGGCTTTTCACATCTCTTTGTTGTAGAGATAGGCTAGGTTGTTTCCCTCTAAGGATAAGGAAATTGAATTACTGCTACTAGTTCCTACCCCATAAAAGATACATTTTTCTCACTCCCTCAGCAAGCTTGAATGTTTACTTTTGAGAAGGCAGATGACACAGTGGTATACAGTCAAGAAACAGCACTGGGCCTGGGAAGCAGTACATTTTACAGGGACTACACTTACAGAAAATGTCTTTTAATTAAAGGCGTGTTATTTTGCTTATCTCATGGGTGAAGAATGCTAGATCCTGTTGCAGATGTTTCAGTGCATGACACACGGCCTTGGAATGTGTGTGCGATACCTGAGGTGAAGCTCACCCACAAAAACTTCTCGAACTTGTAATTAGCTCTGTTATGCACCGCAGAGCTCCAGCTTCATCTGGTGCCCTGACAAAAGGCTGCCTTTCACCTTATTGGCCATTCTGCAATTTTCTGTATTCTTCAAAGCAACATAAGCCCAGGTGAAGTGAAAAATAAAAACCTAGTGGAATGTTTTGTTGAATGGTTAGTGAGAGCGCAAATACATTTGTCTACAATTTAGGTAGAGCTGTGGACAAACAAGCGCATTCTGGCAGAATTCACAGGTCTGAAATGGCCATCCATGGCCAAGCTTCTTGATTTCATTAAGCTGGCGAGGTAATATTCACTCGAGATTTCATTAAACTGGCAAGGTAAAAATCTCCGGCGTTTCGTGTTTATTCTCAAAGTGCGGGTCAGGAGGAACAGATGCATTATAGTCCTGCCATAGCTGTGCTAATGTGTTTTTCTGTCTGAAATATTATTCACAATCAAAGGGATAGAAAATATGCTGTGCTTTTTTTTTCCTTTTCATTATTCGGTTGCATTCCACACGGACTGTTTCCCGCAGAACCTCCTAGGTCTTGGAGATGTATTTGCTGACAACCACACATTGTTAGGCTTATATTTTTTCCTATTTCTTTTTAAAGGGCTCAAATGCTGTCACGACAGTTCAGTGAGAGGCAGATGCATCAAACATAATTCCCCTATCAGAAATCGCACTGCACGTTTGGTTTCCTTAATAGCAGGCCCTGCGTTTTTTGCAGTGCTTCCAGCGTATACTGTTTCAAATGAGATGCAGCCTTCTTTTGCCCGATTTGTTCTTTGTTTACTTGATGTAAAGCAATAAAGGGAACAAACTAATCCATTTTAATTCTTGGACAGGTTCTAATTTATGCCTGAATATATATCCAGTACACACATTATCTACTCCCAGGGATCTTCAAGATGTCATAACTGTTGAAAATTGTGTATTTTGTGCACAGTGAAAGACAGAAAGCATCTTCCAAGTTTGCAAAAAAAATAAGATCGGAATGTGTCATACAGTTGACATTTTTTCCAACCACCTATCAAAATATATACAAGGAAGTAGGGTCAGCAGTTTTAGAATTCTATTGAACCTGAATATTTTTCAGGAGGCTTCCCTACTGATTTTTTTTAATGTGTTTATTCGTTGTTTTGCATAGAGTTAAACAACTGCTTCAGATATAGATTCAGTCCTAATATTGCAGGATCATGTGGTGCACGCAATATCTCCTTGCAGAACAATGCAGCTTACGGCACCAATGTGCCCATGGTGAAAATGCCATTAATAAACACAGAAGCAACAGTCAGAGCGTAATATCAAAGCAAACAAGCTCAGGAGTCTGGACAACGTGTGTGGGGATTCATGTTGCATGTGAAGGGGGGACAGCCAGGGGGAGCACTCACCAGCAGTATGGTCCAGCTAGGATGTATGAACAGGTCATGTGGGGGGAGGTCACAATCCAGCAGGCATACCTACTTATGATACCTTGTCCGCTTGCAGCAAATACATTTGGAATGCTGGATTCATTATGTTATTTTGCAATAAGATAAGCCGGAGTGGCCAATGTTCATGGCCAGGAAAACTTGTTTATGAATGTTGACACAACACCATTCCTAGAACAAAAACCACTATGGAAGTATATACAGAATTTGTGGTAAACGTGGAGCCCTTTCCGTCCACCAAGTGCCACCTTTTTACATATACTGTAGCAGGATTATGTGAGAGGCCCCTTTGTCTGGTACCGCAATCTGCTGTCCGAAAGGCCGCAGCACTGCACGGCAACATCAGCAGATTGTGCAGAAAATAGCTTGACTGAGAGTTTTCGTCCTACCAAAGTCTTAGTTCTAAACATTGCACTTGTTTCCCGCTCATGCATAAGTCTTGACTCTGCATTTGGGTGTGAGGAGTATATGAACAGGATGATAGTGGTAGGACAGACAGGCCTTTTTTTGGCACATTGGTAGCCTCCCCAGTGAAAGGTGGGTTGTAGTTGGAGAGCTCTGTCTTGCGAGCATTGTTATAGCTTGGTTAGTACTGATGGATGCAGGTGGCCACATAAGAAGCCCCACTATATGTTAAAGTACCTACAAGAGAACCTAAGAGTAACTTGCAGCCTGAGGGTTGCAGAGAATGGTCGAAGTCACAAAAGTAGCAAGCATTTTCTCCTGCGGTTGGGGAGGCGCTCAGCCTGCTGTCGGAGGCAGCGCCTTCTCCATTGTCTGCTTTGACATACAATGCATCTCTGACCCCTGTCACGGAAGAATGGCCAGCGCTTCATTTTTCATGTCTGAGGTTTGTCGTGCGTGATTTTTCTTTTGTGTCATGAAATGTGTCAGAAATCGTTTGACTGAAAAACACTGGGAAGGATACAGGAAATGATAGAACAGTGCGCTTTTGGTGCTGGAGGACACCAGCTCTGTTCCAGGAAGCATTCAGATACATATGTAGCGTTAGTATTTCTGAACAACGTTTTTTTTGCAGAAAATGCAACAACAGAAAGGCAATGTCATAGGAGGAACAGAATAACAACAATTCACAACCCAAGGTCAGGGACAGGGAAGGAACCCAAAGAACAGCAAAGATATATGATTCTCTGCAACACCATAACCCAGAAGAGCAGGGTCTGATGGTAAGCGTTTGGGCAGACATAGCTTAAATGGGAATACAAATGTTGATTACAGACAGAAAAAATCAGTCCTGTTCAAAGCCTGGTCGTTGCATAAGTGCACATATATACATGTTGTTAGCATGTGTTGCCTCCTCCTTGTTGACTATTTTGGTCATAGGACTGTGACTCGGAAACAAGGAGGAAGAGAGCCTATTAAGAGACCTAGCTTGTCCAGTGAATGTAAAAGTCCCTAATCAGCGCTTCGCGTCCAGAGCTATTAAGTACAAAATCTATATATTTCAGTGAGATGAACTGTCTGACAATAGGGGGAGGGGTGGGGGTTGAACAGGGCATTAGAATAGTGAATAGGCTTGGAGTCCAGTACTGGGGTATCATGAAAAAGTAAGGCACAGGAAGCGATGACATACTTCTGAGTTGTCACAGAGTCCTACACAGGTTGCAGGTGGCCTGTGATCTCAAAAATAATCCATACTGGTTTTCGGCTGTTTTTATATTTTTTGTTTAATACCAAATGTAAAATGTCTACTTTCAGTAACAGAGTATTGTACTTTGTGACAAATACCATTTTAGCCCCTGGGAGGGCTACAAAATGCCTAAAGAAAATGCTGTTATACTGCTAAAAAAAAGAGTATCAGCAACATTTCAGGATGCTAAGCAAATTCTCTGTGTGTATGAAAGAGAAGTCTGGCCTTGTGATCCGCAGTACACGTGGACTTGCAGTACTCATAAAGAATGGCCCATGCATACCAGTGTGGGTGTTTGAAATAAACACTGCTTACCTTGCAAGAAAATACATTTGGTGTGATATTTTTTTAAGTTATTGAGTATTGAAGTTCTTGGATTTTGTATCAACCAATACTCCTACAGAGAGTGCAAATACAGGGAGATTCGTCGAACAATAAGCTATTCAGACAATTATGGGAACATTAATGAACTCAATTTTTGGTGCTCAAATTTTCAAGTAATGGTAGAGCTCAAAAGCCTTCCTCCTTTGTGCCATGTGACCAACAGAAATGCACCAACTCATACTAGTCCATTGTCCAACCGCCCTTAACAGTGGCAATGACAGGGCCTTGTGGATGGACCTACTTGCATTTTAATAATAAAAATTGAGGATCCTGCAGGAGACTTTGTTCTAAAAATATACTCACTTTTCTAAGCCCCTTTGTGACATTACTGTGCCCATTAATCCGGCACTGACACCTTTTTTTAATTTGTATTAAGTATACAGAACATACATTTGAAAGGCTTAATAATAAATTTTAACTTTGATTTGGGAAAATATTATCATAGCAGCTTAGCCACGATGACAGAAATCTAGATGTTAAAGTAAAGCAAACAATAATATTTCATTCTTAAATGAATTCCTGGTAGCAGTGTTACCTTTCAGGCTGTACTAACATTGGGCCTTGCTCAGTTCTCGATCGCTGGTGCGTTGTAGGCATGTCTAAGGATGTACATCTGGTTAGAATCGAAATGCTTGTAAAATTGCTTAAATAAAAATAAAAGCGAGAAATATTTTGAACAAGTAACAGAGGTTCCCATCCTTACATATTTTTTACTTGTAGATAAGCAGGAACGGTGCTGGCTAATATTTCAAAGCTATTGTGGAAAAAAAGGAAAGCCCATAATGCAGTAGTAACTTTAGAAAGAATAAAAACAGCTGAGATATAATGTGATAAGCTCACAACTGAAGAAATATGTGGTGTACTCTGACGAAGATATGATTGCAGTCATGGCCAGGATTCACTGTGCTGGTTTTTATAACCGTCAGCGGTTAGGTCTAAATGTGCATGGCCAGCTATTAACTTTATGTGCTAAACCGACGACTCTTTCAGAACACCACAGACCTTCATAATTGTACCCACATCTAGTAAAGATGGCAACCAGTGACATTCAACATTTGCCCTCTTTCCTTGTAAACAATGTTCTTCAAAGTAATTGGGATACTATATCTGACTCGGCTGTGGAGTTTTGTGACATTGGTTGTCTTCAGGTAAATTTGATAATGCTTAGAGTACTTGCAGTCACATTGTATTCTCATGTTACTTTGTGCGGTGCTGGTGATTAGTCAGAGGATCAGAGATATTTTGTGGTTACATGTTGGAAGTCTAGAGCAGTCACAGAGATAGTCTGTTGCTTGGATGATATTTCAGCTCCTATTGGGAGTTGATGTTGGGCTCCACCTGTGTGCAATAAAATAAAGTGCTCCACCTCTTCTCCTTGTATCTTTTGACACCAACCAAAGTAAAAAATTATTTCTGTGAATAGACTTTTTGAAAGTCAATCCCTTTCTGTGATGTGTTTGTGTCTACCATCATATTAAGACGTTTGCAGAGGATTGTGTTCAATGGTAGTGCTCCCTTCCACCGCCCAGCAGGGCTGCAAATGATAACGGGCATGAGGATGTTGTGCCGTGATTCTCATATCTACTTTCTTTCACAGCGTCAATGTCAGAGAGGCATCTGCAGTGGCCACCAATGGCAAACATAGGTTTTGCCTAGCCCCCTTGGTACACAATGTGTCCTAGTTTCATCCTTTCATACTTATTTGTCGGTAAATGTTTACACTAGCCCGTTTTCTCGTACGTGTTAAATCATGCCTGCAAGCTGATTGAACTTGTGTGTACCTGAACCTCATGTAGTTTTTCTAAATCTAACATTGCTGCAGTTTTCTGGTTAGTACTCATACCTTTTTCTGTGATCCGTGCACATTTAAAGCATATTGCATTGTATTGTAATTGTATGTATATAGTCCTTACTACCCCTGACGAGGTGTTGAAGCGCTTTTCGGTGAGTAGCATGCTACTCTGGAACCCAAAAAGGATTAGTGGTGGATTAGTATAGTGACATTTTAGTGAGTTTTACCAGTGAACATGTGAATCTGTTTATTGATTGAAGAGGATAATGGGGGGATAGAAGAGGGAAGGGTCTAGAAAGTGTTTAGTGGGAGATCATAGTAGGTAGATGAGATTTAGGATGAGTGTAAGGAGAGATGGAGGATGGAAACATGTCTAGAAATGGATTAGGGTGATCATAGTAGGAAAATGAGTTCTGGGATTAGTCAAAGGAGTAATAGGTGAGGGAAGAATTTAGAAGGGTTGTTTGGGAGATCATCGTATAAAAATGAGGTTTGGGGTGATCCAAGGAGGAACAGAGGAGGGAAGAGTGTAGAAAGTGGTATTTTGAAAATCATAGTAATAGAATGAAGTTTGGGATGAGTCTGAGAGTGGAGGTACATTATATTGTGCAGTGTGGTGTCAGATGATATTCTAACACTGAGAATTGTGTCATTTCTCTTCTCTTAAAAAATTCAGCCATGTACAGGACTGTGGAGTTTAGTTTTGCACACATCCCAAGGCATGAGGGATGGGGGCCTACAGCCTTCAGCACACTTTCAACATTGTTTCTCTTGGAGTTCTTCACAGTTTGTTCTGTTGAAAAAAAAAGAAATCTGTTCTTCCTGCCCATCATCTAGAGAGTCAAGGACAGAGTTTGTGCACATTCTTGAACACAACGAGAGGGCGGCCGCTATGTTGAACACAGTGTCAAGAACCAAAGGCGCACAAATTTGTTAGCACATGAGACAAAAATGAAGAATGATAACTTTACAAATAGAGCATGTAAGGAAGGACACACAGACAAGAACATACACAGAGTGTATTTGTAGCATTTAACATAGTATGTAATTTGTGCGCGCTCTGCGATTTAGTATTTTCATTGTTTAAATGATGTATATTTGACTTAAATGCCACATGCCGTGCCCTCCTTTTTGGGGGCACAATGATAAAAACACTGAAAGCAAAGGCCTTGAGGGAAGAGACAGTGGTTCTTTTTTCATTTTTAAAGGAAATATGTTATTTTGAAACTGAGCACAGCATAAAAATATAGTCCAGTTGTCCCAGCACAGAAGCACCACCATCGGTGCTCATTAATGGAAAAAATAAGTTCCATAGAAAGTGGACCGCAGTAACCACTAGCAGACGTTTCTGAAAAAAAGAGTTTGTGGGGGAAAGTTGATAAGCGTTAAACCCCGGGGAGAGCGGCCCTACTTCAAAGACTGTTGGAGTTTTACATTAAATAAAACCAGGTGCGAACAAAATGCTGTTGCAAAACAATCACTCGTGAAAACCCATTTAAGTGCATGTGAATCATATGTTCTGTTGTCATTTATAAAATATTTACGAGTTTTAAAAGTGTACAACCAAAACTCGAGCACGGGGCGGCTTTGGAAACGATAAAAGGGCCATGTGATGTGCCCCGGTTGGGCGTCTGTAAACCATGGCATGACCCTGTGGTAGTTGCCTCTGGCACTGCTGGGGTGCGCTGTTGGTAGTAATGCACGAGCCCCCATCAACACGTTTGCCAAGCCAAGTGTTTTTTTTTTTTTTTAATGGGTGCCAAGGGAGGATGAGTCTGGTAGTTTGCACTGTGCATAATAATGATAGTAATTGTTTTGCCATGCATAATAGTTATGTTTTAGATTAGCTTTTTTCATAATTAAAATTGCAGAATGCCTTACGGTTCCCAGGAGCCCACCTGTAATAAACAGCTCTCACCTTCCAAGCCATAAAGCAGGCCTGCAGCTCGTGGGCATTAGAGCTAATTGCCTGGATACATCAAAGGGAGCACCGGAGGGCTGAGGGAAATCGCAGGCCGCGGGAGGGGCGTTTTCACCTACAGAGGTTGCATGTTTTCGGCCCGGTGGAACCCTGCAAAGTTACGGCCTCAAAACTGCTGTTTGCGATTAAAGTTGATGGGGGAACGACTATCCCGCAATCTCTCCCTGCTGCTGACACAGAGCCTTTGTTCGCATTCAGATTTCTCAAACCGTTGCCAGGGTCAGGCCGGGGTCAGACACCACGATGATGTATAGGAGAGCATGTCTGGGAATTTCTCTCACACTTAAAACACATACCAGGCGAAAAACGCACGGAAGAGCACCCTGCAACAACCGTCTGATGAGACCCAGATGATCGCTTCCCTTTCGGTGCCTCGGCCTCCCCCCCTCCAGCTCCCTGACACGCAGCGTTTTATCAAGGCGCGCCCTCCAGGCCCCCACGGTTTTTATGTCCCCTCAAGATAAGGGCAGTCGGTAGCACTTTGACACTTCATTTCGCAGCCCTGGGGGAATGGGGTCAGTAAATCTGGGAAGAGAAAGGAAGCCTGCGCTTCCGCGCGTGTGACAAAGGGACCTCGCCACAGGCTGTGCGGGGCCGCGGGGCGCGACACCGGCCGCGAGCCTCCCGGGCGCGCACGCGGCGTGAAGCACGGCCCTCTGCAGCCGGGATCACAGGCCCGAGCCGCGCGCCCCCGGCGGCCCTCCCCGCTGCGACGGGGAGCGCGCGGGCTTTGATTAGCAGGCAGCACTCGGTGAAATACAGGCCCCCAGCGAGCCGGAGCGTGCCCCCCACCCCTCAACCCCCAAGCCTGCTTCCGAACGCACACGTGCATAATGTGCCCTTGAAGCAGGGCTGGGGCGACCCGAGCCCTTCTCTTATAGGCCCGGACATATGTAAACAGTGCGCCCTTCCTATTCATGTAGTAGATTTCAGTTAGAGCACGGAGCCAAGCACCCCATGAAAAAGGGTGCAGTGGGCGTGCGTCACGCAGACTGTGACCTGCGCATGCATATTTAGGTGCACACATTTTAATCCCACGAGCCTACATTTGACCCGCAGAAGAAACATTGTTGATTTAGATGACTAATTGGCATCCATAATTGGACATTCGGATATGTAGGATATGGGCCTGTTATATTCCTTATTGCAATATAAAGAGCATTAATACCACTGCTGCAAGTGTACATCAGAACAATGGAGAATAAATAAATCTACACAGTCAGCTCACACGTTAAACACTGAACTTCATTGTTTATGTGCATTATCATATTATCATCGGGCATTTATGTAGCCAAATAAATACCAGGTAAAAAAGAGCCCTATCTCCAGGAACTTACTTCTCATACTTGACTATAGATGCGCAACTACTACAAACACACACTCGCGCGCGCACAGCTTGCTTTTTTGGACATATTGTCAGCTACACCCCTTCTAAAATGTGCCTGGCTATCTAAACAGCTCCCATTGGAGGTTATATTTTTTCCACTCACTTTCTGTGGAAAATGCCAGTTTCCTGCTGTTATCCAAATTAGTTTCCTAATCACATGCATTTCAAAGGCAGCTCCAAGGTGGACTCACTTCTCGACACAGAGGACCCCTCATTCCAACTTTTTGAGGCACGCATTGAACGTCGTGCCTCTTTTTTGGCGGTATCTTCTTAGAGCACCCTTCCAATGCCTGCCTAGCAATGAAGCCACCAAGATCAATTTTTTTGAGCTCAGCTGCTGTATGTGACAGAGGATATTTCAGTCTGCTGTCAGAATGTTATTAATAAAACATGGGGAGCAGGCGAGTGCCACCGCTCCCCCTTTCAATCACTGTAGCGTTCACGATGAAATTTTTATGCCATGTGTAATTTTCAGTTAATGCCTGACACTTAAAATGTCGGCACAGGAGCCGCCTTCAGCGCGGCGCCTGAAGGGTTAATTGTATCACATGCCCCGCTTAAAATGCTGTTTATGGAAGGTGAAATAAAGACCATACGCAAATGAGCATCTGCGAATTTGTGTGTGCATTGCTAGAGTTAATTCCGAAATTATTTTATGACGGAGAATTTTGATTTTTTTAAATGTCATTGCGGCGTTACTTGCAATATTTGTAAGGGATACTTGATCTGTAGGTTTATCAGTCCATCTGACGGTCTTTATTTCTCTTTCTCCTCATCTAATTACCTCGTTGTCTATTCCTGTCTCCCCATCTAACTGTCTGTTATTATATTACAGTATGTACTATTGTGACTCTGTCAATTATGGTGTAGTTGGGTCTTCTGTAGGATACTGTTTTTGAGCTGCTAGAACTTTATAAACATTTGACAAATCGCGTCCAGTTCACCATATGTGTAAGGCTTATATGTGTGTTCGTAAATAGCATATCTCTCTCTCTCTCTCTCTCTCACTCTCTCTCCATGTATATATATATATATATATATATATATATATATATAAAAAATGTGTGTGTGTGTATGGTATATACCATGGCATTTGCTCAGGCAGGTTTGTTCTAACAAAATGCTTTCTTACGAAGCCAGTATGCAAGGAATTACATTTGTGCAGCAATGTAAAGTCATAGTGAAGAGACCTATTGACTATTAGACTATTAATGTGTAAATTAATTGTTACATGCAGTCTGTGAGGCAGAAAAAAAGTGTTTCTCTCATGCGGATTTAGCTGTATTAAATGTGTGAATGTGTGTTTATTTGTACAGTTGCACCTAATAATGTATTTATTTATGGGGCATGTTTAATGTCAATGCCTTGGCATATACATCTCATGTTTGGGTGGCTTCATTGCAGAAGATAAGGTGGTATAAAAACCCAAATGTCACAGGGAACCATGAAATATGAAGAATAATTCACTGTTCCCTTTTCTGGCAGTATTATTTTCATCTTTGTTTATTGTAAACATTATCTGTGAAAATGTTCAAATTATCTGTCAGATGCACTAAATCCATAATTATGCGGTAAACACTGTAGCCATAGTGTCATAAACCCACTTTCCATCGTCCATTGTTTTATCAAGAATTTATTTATGAAAGGTAAACAAATCCTAGACATTCTAATTCCAGTTAGTGCCCATTGTTAGCTGTGCTGTTAAGAAAGCAGATTTTTCAAGCTAACTACACAAAGCATCTTGTCATATATATAAAAAAATACCTGTAATATGGTACAATGTTGCCATCTCGGGGTCCTGGTGACATTTACAAACCTTTCGGCCTTTGGTGTCGTGGTTTATGATGTCACGAGAACCCTTCAATGGCAATATCTCACCAAATTACGTGGTTACCCATCATGTTCCTCTCTTTATATAGGTTTTCAGCTGCCATGGCATGATAAGAAATGTGGAGCGCAAGTGTGGTGGGAAATTGCAAGTCTGGTTATCTTGAATTACTCCAATTGCAAAAAAATCATTAAAAAGTGACATCAGCACAGTGAGAGACAAATGATGAGAGGATGAAAAGGAACAGTGGGCCTTTCACGGATTAGTGGCACACAGCTCCGGCACTGAAGCTAACTGCATAAACAGATTAATCCAGCAGCAGTCATAGCTAAAATCTGTTGAATAATTAAATAGGGTTGAGTTACTGTGAACAGTTCCATGTAATCTGGCTGGTGCGAACACCAGGGAAGTGTGTGAGGTGCAACTTCATTGGGTCTAACACACATCAGAGCTCCCCCTTCCCAACCCAGTCCAAATGTTTCAACATTGCCAAGAGATGATACCTAAAACACTGGCATAACTCTCTCCCCCCAAAACCCGCTCTACGCCCCCACCCAGAAGAATTTCTATTTTTTTTCTTGAAATCATATTTCTGCATTCCTTTTTGTGCAAAGCCATTTTGCTGTTGACACACGTCACTTCGCAACAAAGGCCACAAAATGAACCGTGTTTGAGATGTCATGGAAAACTCCACCTGCTCTGCTGAAGGTTATAATTTTGGTGCTGAGTCTGAGAAATGGTGAATATTTCTAATTAAGAGCCGATTTCTTTCAAGTGTCATTCTCCCTCCACGTGTGTACGTGTTTCCCTCATGTCCTTTTGTTATGTTGTCACTTTTTTCTCTCTCTCTGAAGGATTATGCCTCTTTTTAATTGATGCTAAACAGCCAGTAATGTGGCTCTTTTCTCTGTTAATCACAGAGGAGCAAGGTGAGGAGACAGAGGGAGCTGCCAAAACGACCACAGTGGCTTCAGTGGAGGAGAAGGAGTCCATCGAGAAGGATGCTTGTGAGGCGAAGAAGACAAGCGAAGACCCCGGTGAGGCCATTAAAAATGCTGCTCCCTTCCCTCTGCTCATTGAATCATTTTTCATTTTAGACCGTCTGGACATTCCTTCTACGACTCACTGCATGCACGCATTGCATGTGCTTTCTACCACTAGCCTCCTATTGACCTATTTTTAATCATAACCATCTGACAGGATAGATGCGGATAAGTTGAAGAATATTACAGGACGACCAGTGAGATTATTTTTTAATCAAATCAGTTTGTGTGCTTGTAATTTTTTAAGCGCCTTTCATTAATCTTCGCTGGACTTGTGATTCCTCTGATGACATATTAATTTTTCATAAGCGTGGGATTAGATGCCACTTGATTTTTTTTCCTTTGCTGCATTCAAATGATCCCCTCTACGCCCCAAGACTGAAGCTTCCCTTTTATTTTTTGCTTTCACTTCAAGAGCAGTTATTTAAGAACCTGCCCTTTTCCTGAGCTTTTATTTAAGGTATTTCAAGAGGCTGAGGAGGAGGGGTTAGTAAAAAAAAAAAAGCCCTGGAGAGGAGAAAAAAGGTCTGCAGATGATTTAGTCTAAGAAAGAGGAAATATCATTGAAAATGGATTAAGAGTTGAGTAATTTTGATCCCCTGGAATAGACAAAGCCCAGTAATGAAAGCTACTGTCTTTGAAAACAAAACCCCTATGTCATGACATTTACTTATGCACAAACAAACCCTGGGCCAGCATCTGGTGTGGAGACCCAGGGCTTTTTTCTTTGTTTGATTTGGCAAAAATGTGACTTCATCCATGCTTTGTATGTATGAGATGGAAATCTATGGTCGCAATGAATATTACATTGGCTACTCTTGCTGCACGCTATACCTAGTTGCATTATGTCGGACTCACTGAAGCAGAAGAAGTGCTGAAACAGGTTGGGGCTTATTAGTTTCAGGTAGTCATCTATCTTTTTCGGTGGGATCCAGTGACAGCAGTGCGCACAAGCCCTTGTATTTACTGTCATGACATTTAGTTGCTCAAAAAATACAATTTTACCTGTGTAATAGCCTTTGCTCGGCAGCCACCCCATCAGTAATTTTCCTATGCTGTATATTATGCCGATGAGATAGTCAGTGAGTAAAGCCCGTGTTGCTAAAAACTGTGTCTTGCCTAGAAGAGCAGATTTGACCCCCAACATGGCCTCTATTGTTTTTCGTCCCCCAAAAGTTGATAAATTAAAGCCGGTGGGATAAAGACTAGACACTCACAACACAGTGAAATGAATGTGCTAACCACACCTACAGACAACAACGTGTATTTTTTAAATGCGTTATATCTTCTAACACATTTCTAAGTATCACCAGAAAGCATCTGCACAGATATCATACTCATTTCCCAACATCAACAAGAAGAAATGTGAAAGGGCTGATAATTTATAAGGGAAAGCCTTGTGGTTAAAAGTTGTCCTGTGCTAGTCTCTAGGTAGAGGTCCATTCTATTCATTCTGTAAGAGGTCATATTAGAGTAATGCAGAAATACAGTATTCTGTCATTACCTTCTGTATGTAGGCTAGTTTTCTGAGATGGTCCAATACCTAATGATATTGTTGAGAGGATAATGCAAATTAATTTATTATCAGCCATCACAATCCTTACACCCTCATCTAAATCTCTCCTTGTGTCGACTCGCTTTGAATGTGGTCGGATTGTAGTCCGTTCTTTTTCAGTTCTTGCTGCCAAATGTGGAATACTCCACCTGCTAACATTACAACAATCCCTTGTCCTCGTGTTCAAAAGAAAGCTGAGTACTGGGATTTTTTGGCCAAGCTTGAGGACTTTTTCTATTTTTATCAATGCCACAGTGCCCGTTAGCTTAACATAAGAGGAGGAGACATTCTGCGGCTGTTCTTGAAGTCCACCGACCCCCTGTTGATCCCCCACCTCGCTACATACGTGCTTCTTGATGGTGATTAAGTGTACACTCTACTCCATTTTGTGGGTACAGTAATATAATGTGCTCTGATTTTGTACCTATGACAATGCCTAGTGAATAAGACACAACTGAGAAAGCATTAGAGCCCTGCAGAAAGTGAGTAGTTTTGTCTGTGAGAACTTGTAGCTTTGATGTTCTTAAGTGCTGCATATGACACACAGTTGGATCAAAGAGATATTTGTATGCCTCCTCTCCACAGAGGAACTTTACATTAGCTTCCTCGCCATTTCAATCCTTGAGTGTAAGAACCGGGATGTACATGAGCAGACACCTAGGCTGCCTTTGCTGTTAGCGTTCCCTCGCCGGCCTCTGACCCCCGTTTATATAGTGCCTGCTTTGAACACAGCAGTCATCAAGGCATTTTGTGTGCATGTTTGTGCCTTGAAGGTGAGCACAGGGCTCCTTTCTGTATCAGTCTCGAAGCAGCTGTGGCATGCTGATGCTAGTAATGGTTAGAGTCACAGGTTGAACCATCAGTGCCATAGAAGGCTATGAAGGCATGTCCACCCTCGCCTCACTTCAGAGTGCCAACAATCTACAAATGAGCGCCCATAGCACTTTGAAATGGAATTGTTTTTTGGTTTTTACCTCGTGTGGCAAGAGACTGAGCCCAAAGCCTTTGTGGATGTTGGATGCTCGTGTGTACTCAATGTAAGGAAGTGTGGCAAGTAGTTAATCTAGGTTAAGCCAGACATCTGGCACATCCTTTTGGCACATTATGTAAACATAGGCACGCCAGTTATGTCCCTTTTTCACTATCTTGTACACATGGCCCACCTAATATCGGGTACTCCCATGATGTATCAATTTACCTAACTATCAAGACAGGACATAGTTTTGATTTTACTTTCCAGTGTCTTGTTTACGTGAGTGTGCTTAGAAGTCATGCTGTGGTTTTAACAAAATGAAGTACTGAGTGTTCATAATGACTGCACAAGTACTTCTGTATAATTGGATGTTAATTTCGACTGTCTCCCTAATCTAGTATTGCAAGTCTTGCCAAAGACATCCGAGAAAACCAAAATTTGAATCTAATTCTTGACAAGTTAGACAGGAGAGCGCTGTACCCCTTCAGACCCAAATGTGTTCGACAGGAAAGGATTAACGTGTTTAGTAACAGTATGGTTTTGTAAGCTGTTGTGCAGTGTTGCTTACCATATCTGGAGGACTTAGCTCTTAAAATAAGACATAACAGCATGCAAGATATATTTGCTGAATATTCATTCCGAGAAGGAAAGCCTAGCCAGGCCTCATTTACATTGTCATTTAAATGTAGTGCCACTTTAGATTAATTATAATCCAAATTACATCTCTTTGCAGTGCAGGAATTAATGTAGAGTTTATCCAGATTAATATATTTGCATTGAAAATGCTATTTGTCTCTGCCATGTCTAAGGGGAGAACTTTTTTAATGAGCTAATAAACACAATGAAAAGATGGAAATGAAAGTTAATTATTGGAATGAAAATTAGCCTTCCGTGCCAGTCCAATCAGAGAGAATACCAATAAATGTATTTTGAAAAATTATTTACAGTTGACTAACATGATAGGAATTGCCAAATGTCTTAAATTATGTTAATAATTCTGATTAAATGTCTACATACTAATACGTATTATGTTTGTGTCCACCGCATTTGAAGAAAACACTTCTTTGGTAGATGGCTTTTGATTTTTCTTTTCTTTCCTTTTTTTGAAGAATATGAAACCATTAATACACTCTTCCTACATAGGTGTAGAGCGCACACAGCCTTTTGTGTTCATTCACGCTGGGGCACTTTATTTTTGAGTGCACTCTCAGTTCTTTGAAACATCTCCAGTGCGAGGCGGGTTCACGTGGCTGGGAGGGAGCTCTTATTTGCCTACTTATGAGTTGAACACTTGTAGAAATCGAATGCTCACTCAAGATACTGCTTTGTCATCCCTTAGGTTCACTGCATCCCTTTGCCCTTATGTTGTTAATGATAAACATGGCTGAGGAATAAAAATGCATGTATAAAATTCAGCACTCTTTCTAGAACTCCATTAAACATGACTGAGGTGTGACATTGGCCTTGTCACCGAGCTGCAGGATTCGGACAGGGCCTGCATTCTCAGCATATCAGAATGCCCATGAATAAGAATGCGTAAAAGAATACTCCAGGAGCACTACTTCCATTACTCATAAATGCTTTTCTAAATCAGCCACACTGTTATCATAGAAAGAGTAAACCTTTTACTCCTTAGGAAAGAACAGCTCTCATTAGTGAAGAGTTTATGTCCTAATTCTGATAACTTCCAATCTATATCTTGTGATGTAATCACCCCATAGGTGTGATCTCCAGTGATATCTTCATTTTTCCTACCCACGAGGCACGTGCTTCGTTGTGGGATTCTAGACTTATGTAGATGCCAAATCAGAAAGTTCCATGCCCTCTGGTCTCGCCCAGTGCAAGTGCAAATACCTGTGCTCCAAGAACACGGAAAAATAAGTTTGCAAACAAAGGCATGCACAGCCAGCTATAAACTGCATTATTTGCTAGGAATGCCATTGTGAAATATCAACAGAGCCAGATTATGTTTATTGAAGATTGGTGATCAAAAACATGGGATCGGAAAAACCCTGCACATTCTGCAGTGACACCTGAAACTGCGAGCCTTTCCTAGTCTGGAGACACTGGAATTTGCATTCTATTTTCTCAACACAGTAAATTTGTTTGTTTTGCTTAAAGCTATTAATTTCGAGGGATTTAAAGTGTTTTCTGCTCAGCGTCCACCATGTTTCTCTAACGCCGCTCTTATTACCTTAAATTAAAAATCATATTTTCAAATGACGTGCAATTTGTTTATGTACATGAATCTTGTGTGTGCTAAAAATCCATTGGGCACATCTTCATGCAAAGCATCCAATCAGATTACCGCTGCACTGTATATTTACAGAGGGCCTGATAGCAATCAATAGCTTAGCTTCATTGCATTTCAAGATGTATTTGCACCCAGTTGTCCAGTGATAGTGTCCTCATCCTGGAAATAATTTAGTTGCAAATTGACTGGAAGATGGCGAAAATTGAAAGTTAAAATTAGAAATGCTCATAATAAACAGAAGAAAAAAGGTCAGGCGATGCCGCGCTGCGATGAGATTGCAATGGTTGGTAAATGAGGTTCTGTGTTTGTCGTGCAGTGTATGTGACATGCCTACCCAATGCTGCGGTAATATCCAGCCTAGCAGAAGAGATTATCTTGCAAATTGATGCTGGGAAGAATTTTCCGATGGCTGGGAAATTAGAATTGGACTCTTTCCTTTGATATATGCAGACCCTTTCCCTACATTTCATAGCCAGTTCAGGTAATATTTGTAAACAGCATTGTACACACAGCGTCTCCATCAAGTGCACAGAGCAATTACTAGGTTGAGATTTCAATTTTTAATAATTATCTGATTACTGAAGAGGTGCTCTCAACCAAAGTGCTTTAATGCATGCCCTATATTTAGCTTTTATGTTCTAGTTGGATATGTGTCTTCCATTTAAAATACCAGACACAGCTGCATTTTCTTTTTTGTCTAGGAGGCGTTTAGTATTAAGCGAGCTCTAGAGCTCTGTGAAGACACTTTGGTCAGGATAGCAGATACAAACAATAAACATTTATCAGAACATAGGTTTTTTACTTTGCCATTGAGTATGGAAACAGTAACATGTAGGTTAATATGCCGACCATGTTTACCCATGCTAAATCCTGTGTTCAGAGAAATCCTGCGGTGCTTTAGAGAAAGGGAGTCTAATGAGTACTTTTTCAAAGCACCTTTAGTTTACCTGAACAAAGATGAGAAATCCATTTTGAAAATGTGTGACTCCGTCACAGTGTCTGCTTTTGCATTTTGAGGACTGACAAAAATGTACATTTTCACAGTAATCCATCACATTTGCTTTGAATCCCAGCTTTTTCAAAAGTGAACTTTATTTGACTATTGCCATTTATGCTCCTTTGACATTATTCTAATTTTCTTTATTTAGTGACAAGAACACATGCGTCCGAGAAAGAAGCCCAAGCAAATGCAGTAGCCGGAAAGCGCCATATAGCACTGGCTAAAGAAGAGGATCCTGCATCAAAAAGAACTAGGTCTATAGAGGACAATAAACATTTTCAAGAACAGGTACTTTAATGTTTCCTTATGTGACACGATAGGTTATAGTTAGAATTCGAAAAATAAATGAATGATGCCTTCGCACAGTACGTTTAGTTGCTGCGTCTGTCGCAAATCCGGATCATAGAAGCACGATCGTTAGGTTCCAAATTGGAATTAATAAAAAAAAAAGCAATGGAGACCAAACACTGTAAAAGTTAGCATTAAAGGACAAGAATCAACTGATTTTCTGTGGCGCCACATAATTAAATCTAGTGTCTTCCAGCCTTATTTACTGATTGTGCAGAAGAGGAAATGTATTCCCTGCCACTCCAGACCATCCAGCTGTGATAGTCACCCCATTAGTGCGAGCGACAAAACACTCTTGCATTCCTATTAAGGAGTGCATTCTAAGTCTACTACGGACTGTCAATGGTCCATCAGTAGAGTACATGTCCAGGGGCACGGTACAGCCAGTCTCCATTCTCCCTTACCACTTTACTGCTCTGCTTCCAGGTCTCAAATGGTAGATGGAAAGAAGGCTCCTAGTGCAGGCTGCCAGAAGTACTCGTTCATGGTGCTGTTCTGATCCTCACCAATACTGACCCAAGTGACTGCGTGTCTGATACCTCTGCTAATAAACATATAACTAGCCTGAAGCTCAATACCCCACCATGAGAATTTACATGTCTTTGAGACCCTACTATCTTGAGTCAATACTTTAAAAGTTCAGTCCTTCTTAAGCCCTGCTTCTCCTACACTAGCATGCCAGGTACTTAGAAAGGTATTTTGTGTGACTCAGAGGATGACATAGTATGCAGCAGTTTGAATCACAAAACCTCCTAGCAACTTTCCAACCAGTATTGAGGTGCTTGGAAATAATTCAGATGATGGCATTCCATAGCAGACTTCTTCAGCAGGCTATGTTACTCATTCCTTTGTTAAGACTAGGCTTCATTTGCAAAATCACATTGAGAGGGATTCTCCAATCAGGTGTTTATTTTGAAATATTGATGTTCTTTCAAATAAGGTTTCCAAAATCTTGGCAGAAATACATAGTGCTGGTTAATTAGGAAATTTATTTTTCTGAATCTGGTAAGTTTCATAACCAATCAATGGCAATTGACATCTCTCATGGTCTTGTGCCAATCGTTTTTATTTGTTTTACCCTCTTAGCAAACTGCTTCATGGGATAGTAGCAACTCTAACATTTTCGTGTCCTGTTCTTTCAGTTCTACCAATGTCCTTATTGTAACTACAACAGCAAAGACCCAAATCGGATCCAGATGCATATCCTGTCGCAACATTCCATGCAGCCTGTGATATGCTGTCCTCTCTGCCAAGATGTCCTCAGCAACAAAATGCATCTCCAGCTCCATCTGACCCACCTGCACAGTGTGTCTCCAGACTGTGTGGAAAAGCTGCTAATGACGGTAAGGATGTGAACACAGTAATTTACCTCAAATTATTAGAGAAAAACAGTAAAAAAAATTCTCTTGTATTTTAGGATTATAGACTTTGTAGATAATAGGTAAACTGTGCTTTATATACATGTGATAACATTTGGTAATTTCTTCTGCGGCTCACAACAGATAGCCAGTTCTTCAAATAACCTCTGAACATGTGAAAGATGTGAAAGAGTAATCTACGCTCACTAGTAATAGCTAAACAATTGCACAATAATATGGAAGAAATAGGGCTCCTTGTTCCTCCTTTCATTTTCAGCAATGATACAGAGAAATGCTTGATAAGACAGTATTTGGTAAAACACAGAGGTACCCATTTGCTGTTCTCGAACTGATTTGGTGGAGTGGGGTGTCCTCTTGTGTCTTAGTTTTCAGGAAAAAGCTCTTGAGGTTGCGCCTGGGGGCATGTGAGATCAAGTTCCAATATTTGTGTCTGGCAACTTGGAATCTCTTTTCTTTGATGGTTGACCGGTTTGAGCACAGTGTTTCCATCGCTTTACCTTGTGATAGAGTCATAGGTGAATGCAGTTGGGGGTGGCTGATATTTGTGCTAACTGAACAGTTTTAAAGGAATCAACAGCCACTTACTCCTGCAACATAAAATATATACAGTATTGAAATGCATTCTTCTTGTGTTGGCAAATCTTTGATGTCAGAGAAGGAAAGTGGAGAATTAAAGTTTTTCTACAGGTTTGCCACATCCTAGGGTGCGCAAACAGTAGCCATGAAAATTGATGCATGACTGCAAATCAATATATTGGTAGATATCCACCTAGGCATGTTTTCACTTCCAAACTTCAACACTTGACAGTTTACTCCAGTAATCCCTAATATCAATCCATTTTACTACCCACCAGAATTACAAATTAAACAAATACATATTCGAATTTTAAAAGGCCATAAAG
This sequence comes from Lissotriton helveticus, assembly GCF_964261635.1. Classification (NCBI taxonomy): domain Eukaryota; kingdom Metazoa; phylum Chordata; class Amphibia; order Caudata; family Salamandridae; genus Lissotriton; species Lissotriton helveticus. The sequence continues at coordinate 531,229,209 of NC_136063.1, read as the reverse complement.
ATGCTGATTCATCTATGTGTTGATGGTCTTTCACACAACACTTGTACATAATTTGATATTTTATCTGTTGTTATATATAATTGCAGGTTTCAGGACCAGATGTGGTGATGCCCAACAGCATGTTGGTGCCACCAGCTGCTTCAGAAAAGGCAGAGCACGACAGTGGAGCTATCAAAACAGAAGGATTGGGGAAGTCTTCAGGTACGTCAGTTGTCCTGTTTTGTGTGTGTTGGAAGGGGCAGTGGGTCAGGGAATGTATATTTTGTAAATGTAAAGCAACAGAGCACATTAGAGAGTAGTATGCATATTTGGTGGACATGACCATGTTTACTTGGGTGTTCCTTGAAGAGATTAATCTTCAGCCCTCTGAGGAGTGACTTTGCTTGTCAGATCTGAATTGTGATAACGTTTCAGATCCTTAAAGGATAGCAGGATTAGGCCATAATTAAAAAAAAATTGGGTTTGAAGTTGTTGCACTGTCCCCAGTAGCAGCTGGCACGGATCAGGCGTTGGGTGAAAAAAGAAAAAAACACACATTCAGGGCCGCATCTCTCCGCAGTCTTCTCACCATTGCTTCTATTTCCGGAATGGAAGCAGGAAGCACCCACGCTCCCCTAAGCCAATCACAACACTGCTGCGACCATGTCAGCAGGATCATGACCACGTGGGCAGGGGCTGGGAGCCTGTGCATGTTCTCCTCCCAGATTGTGCATTACAGCCCGGTAGAGAACATGCTGAGTGATCATGACTGTTTGGCCGTTCCAAGACAGCTGGCCAAACCGTCATGCACCCCGCAAAACTGCTTCAGCAGGGAAAAATAACAGGATAATAACATTCTGTTATTATCATTTTATTTTTTCATTTTTGAAATGCTGAAAAGCAGAGGGGTGATGCTCCCCTGCCTTAGTGGAGGAGCCACCACTGACTGTCCCAGCTGTGTGCTTGCCATGCTGTATATTGACTATGAAAAAGTTCATTTAATAAATGTCCAAGTTAAAAGAATCAGAATTTTGCTTCCTTGGGGTAACTCCTATATTGGAGTAGATGTCCTTCTTTGTCAGATTTTGAAACAATCCTAGGAGTTCCTTAGGCAGCACTCCTTCCACATTTGAAGAATTCCTCAAGCAAACGTGGCTGGGATATGCGCATTGGCACATTTTACTTATTTGCTACAGGGGGAGGTATCTTTCACTCGCAAGAAGCACCTTCCATTACACTAACACATTTCCCGCTCTGGAAACACATATTTCTGTCTTTTACAGTAGCCTATTTCCTTGTGTTTCCAGTCTGACAAACTGCCTACAAGAGGTATGTGAATACCCAGTTCATAGGTGTTCACCTACTACTGCCGGGTGCCCCACCTTGAATTGGCGTCAGTTCCACCTCTAATTCTGCACTTGTGAATGCAGCAATTCTGCCACTCTGGCTGATTTTTATTTTACTGTTTGGAGTTTTATATACCGCAAACCCAACCAGAAGGTATCAGAGTACTGTACACGAGCACCAGTTGTGTTACAGATGGACACATTCATTTAGTTAGGCACAGGGAGATTAAGTGATTTGCCCAGAATCACAGGATATTCAGCATCCTAGCTGAGACTCGAACCCTGTCCCCCAGCTTCAAGGTCGACCGCTTTAGCCATTAGGACACACCCTCCCTATGTGCTCCTTACTAAAATAAAAATACACCAATCCTTATTCTTTGAACCAAAGGGCTGAGTTATACACTTGAGAAGTGCTTTAGCACGAAAAGGTCCTTGGTTCTAGTCAGAAATGAATTGGCAAGGTCTACATGCAAAGTTGGTGGTTCACTTGCACCATTGTAAGTTTAAATTGGAAACATGAGATATGCACCTCATGCACAAGTGAATGTCTGTTTCAAACTGTCAATGAAAACGTAAAATTCATGTGTTGATATCCATCACACTTGCCTTATTTCCAAAGATTTGTGGAAGATGGCACTAGGAAGTATTTCCAGAATACCCATACATTCACTGCTAAGCAGGAATGCACTTGATGAATTGAAGTTTTCCTGTATTTTATCATACAAAAACCAAAGTTTAAAGTGAAGTTATGGATAGCTTTGTTATAACTCCTCATCATATGTTTAAAAAATCAGCTAAATATACACAGCTGAAGAGCAGTTATGGTTACAAATTAAACCAAAAAAAACAACCGAAATTCATAAGTTATGGCTAGGAGCACAATCCATAGCTCAAAAAACAACCATACAAATCATAACTCGCACACCAAATGCAATGCTCATGGCTTCACCCTTAATGAAAGATGCAATTGCAAATACTGTAACTCATCTTACAGATGAGAGCGCTTATGACGTTATCCTTATCGCTCTGACAGTGAACACTATGAATGTATGACTGTTTGATTACCGTGTTGTTTTTGTCTAATTACATTTCACTTGATTGTGTTGTTATTTATTGGCATAAATATTGTGTGTTTATAATCATTGCATTGGTGTGTGACTTATGGTTTTTATGGCTGTTATGCAAGCCCCAGGATCATTTTTTTCAAAGACAGTATTGTCCTGCCACACCTGTTACTACCTCTGTGGAGGAAGGAGGAAGGTGCTTTAATATTGATAAGTGATTATATTACATTTTTCAGTATTTGTCTAAATATTGTAATCTACAATTTTACCTGTGTTCACTTTTAAAGGTGAGAGTCCAGTTGATGAGAAGAACATCCCAGCCCAAGAGTCTCCGAAGACTTTCACAGAAATCAAAAGTGAGGTGCAGAACCCATCGAAGGATCTGACAGATGCATCAGAATGGAGTAAGATTGGCAACAAGGATTCTAGGGTCTCAGAGTCACCGCACGACCCTTTAAACGAACAACAGAAGAGACAGCAGCTCTCAGTGTCTGATCGCCATGTTTATAAGTACCGCTGCAATCATTGTAGCTTGGCTTTTAAGACTATGCAGAAGCTTCAGATACATTCCCAGTATCACGCTATTCGGGCTGCTACCATGTGTAGTCTTTGCCAGCGTAGCTTTCGTACATTCCTGGCTTTAAAAAAACACTTGGAAACAGGCCACCCTGAACTCAGTGAGGTTGAAATCCAACAACTGTATGCATCCCTGCCGGTGAACGGGGAACTCTGGGCTGAAAGCGAGAGCATGGCACAAGAGGATCACACACTAGAGCAAGAGATGGACAGAGACTATGAGATGGACCAGGAAGGAAAAGCAAGCCCTGTAGGTAGTGATAGCAGCTCAATTCCTGATGAAATGGGCTCAGAACCAAAGCGGACCTTACCTTTTAGAAAAGGGCCAAATTTTACAATGGAGAAATTCCTGGACCCATCTCGCCCATACAAATGTACAGTTTGTAAAGAGTCTTTTACCCAAAAAAACATTCTCCTTGTCCATTATAATTCAGTGTCTCATTTACACAAACTGAAAAAGGTTCTGCAAGAAGCATCAAGTCCAGTTCCTCAAGAGACCAACAGCAGCACTGACAACAAACCCTACAAATGCAGCATTTGCAATGTTGCCTATAGCCAAAGTTCTACATTAGAAATTCATATGAGATCTGTTCTTCATCAGACTAAAGCAAGGGCTGCAAAACTAGAACCAAGTAATAACATTACATCTGGTAGCTCTGCAGCAGTGAACCTTAGTAGCCCTGGCCAAGGGGTACCCGACTCTCCGAGCTTACCAGCAGTTAACAACAAGGACACCCATATAGATGCCAAAGAGTTAAACAAAAAGCAAGCTTCTGAAGTTATCCCTTCGCAGCTTACACATCATCTACCCCAGTCACCAGCACAACTTCAAATGCAAATTCAGCATGAACTGCAGCAGCAAGCTGCATTCTTTCAACCCCAGTTTCTAAACCCAGCATTTCTGCCTCACTTTCCTATGACACCTGAAGCTTTAATGCAGTTCCAACAACCTCAGTTTCTTTTTCCTTTTTACATTCCTGGAACAGAATTCAGCCTGAATCCTGAATTAGGTTTGCCTGGGTCTGCCGCATTTGGAATGCCAGGCATGGGAAGCATGGCTGGATCACTACTGGAAGAATTGAAGTTGCAGATACAGACACAACACCAGGTTGGGCAAACCCAGCTACAGATTCTGCAACAACAAGCACAACAGTATCAAGCTTCACAGCCCCAAATGCAATCCCAGAAACAGCAACAACACCACATGAGCAGGTTGATAAAGCAGGAGCAGACAAGCATGTCTGGTGTAGAAAGCCAATTAATGAAGGAAGTTCAGTCATACAAAGAAGCAGACGAGTTGTTGGAAAAACAAGATAAGCCAAAGCAAGATTCTACAAGTGAAAATGAAGCACTCAAGGATATCAAAGAAGCTAAGAAACAAAAATCACCAGAACCACTTATCCCACCACCACGTATTGCGTCAGGTGCACGAGGAAATGCAGCAAAAGCCCTGCTGGAAAACTTTGGCTTTGAATTAGTAATCCAATATAATGAAAATAGGCAAAAGGTACAGAAAAAAGTCCAAACTGGTGAATGTGAGAACACAGACAAGTTGGAGTGTGTAACATGCGGTAAATTATTTTCAAACATTTTAATTTTAAAGAGTCACCAGGAACACGTTCATGGACATTTTTTTCCATATGGAGAACTTGAAAAGTTTGCCTGTCAATACAGAGAGGCTTATGATAAACTGTACCCAATTGCTCCCTTGTCCCCAGAAACACCACCACCACCTCCACCCCCTCCTCCGCCACCACCCCCACCACCGCCCTCTGTTCCCCCTCAGTTGTCATCTGCTGGCCCTGGAAAAATGCAAAACCCAACTCCTGCACCTTTGCAAGCCCCACCAACACCACCACCACCCCCTCCTCCACCACCACCACCACCTCCTCCCCCACCACCACCATCAGTCCCTCCTCAAATACAGTTGCCTGTTTCCTTAGATCTTCCTCTCTTTCCTCCCATTATGATGCAGTCAATGCAGCACCATTCTTTGCCCCCTCAGCTTGCTCTGCACCTACCACCGATGGATGCTTTGTCAGCAGATCTAGCCCAGCTTTGTCAGCAGCAGCTAGGATTGGATCCCAATTTCCTGCGTCATTCCCAGTTCAAGCGCCCACGTACAAGAATAACAGATGATCAGTTGAAAATTCTGCGCAATTATTTTGATATCAATAATTCCCCAAATGAAGAACAAATCCAAGAAATGGCAGAAAAATCTGGCCTTTCCTTAAAGGTTATTAAGCATTGGTTTCGTAACACACTTTTCAAAGAACGTCAGAGAAATAAAGATTCTCCATACAACTTTAGCAATCCTCCAATAACCGTGTTGGAGGATATTAGGATTGAACCTCAGAACACTTCTTTAGAACATTACCGGTCTGATGCATCATTTGGTAAGAGGTCATCTAGAACTAGATTTACAGACTACCAACTTAGGGTATTGCAAGACTTTTTTGACACAAATGCTTACCCAAAGGATGATGAAATTGAACAGTTATCAACAGTTCTGAACTTACCCACTCGAGTTATTGTTGTTTGGTTCCAAAATGCACGTCAAAAAGCTCGCAAAACGTATGAAAATCAGGCTGATACTAAAGATGTTGAAAAACGAGAATTAACAAATGAGCGCTATATTCGGACTAGCAACATGCAGTATCAGTGTAAAAAATGCAGTGTTGTATTCCCACGAATTTTCGATTTGATAACACATCAAAAAAAGCTGTGTTACAAGGATGAAGATGAAGATTGTCAAGATGAAAGCCAAACCGAGGATTCAATGGATGCTTCAGACCAAATAATGATAGGGCATTGTACAGTTGCTGGCCAATCAGATATCTCAAAGGCTTCAACAACAACAGCAGGAAACTCTTATTCAGGCCCCAACAGTCCTTTACCGGCCTCCCCCAAACAAGAATTAGGCAAAATGTCACCCCTTCCTGATCTAGCACCAGAGAAACCAAAGCCAATGGATGAGGCATCTAGCTGTCAAGCAGCTAAACCTGTACAGTCCACTCCTACCACTTCCTCTGATCAGCAGCCTTTAACACCCCAGTCACAACACCAAAAACAATCCCCACCAGTAGCAAGGCCTCCTTCTACATCTCAATCAACACCAGTTACTTCAAATCCGCTGCCAATGTCGGTGAACTCCATGCAAAATAGCCTACCTCCGCATATGTTACAATACCAATGTGATCAGTGTTCTGTTGCCTTCCCAAACATAGAACTGTGGCAGGAGCACCAACACATGCATTTCTTAGCTGCCCAAAATCAATTTATTCACTCCCAGTTTTTAGAGAGACCAATGGACATGCCCTATATGATATTTGATCCTAATAGTCCTCTTATGGCAGGGCAGTTTCTAAATAGCTCGCTTGCTCATATGCCACAACATACAAGCACCCCACATGCACCAAGCACAGCAACAGTTGGCGCACTAAAAAGAAAGCTCGATGACAAGGATGACAATAATTGCAGTGAGAAAGAGGGGGCTAATAGTGGAGAAGATCAACACAGAGACAAAAGATTAAGAACAACAATCACCCCGGAACAGCTAGAAATACTTTACGAAAAATATCTGTTAGATTCCAATCCGACACGTAAAATGTTAGATCACATTGCACGAGAGGTTGGGTTAAAAAAAAGAGTAGTACAGGTCTGGTTTCAGAATACACGAGCCAGGGAACGGAAAGGGCAGTTCCGTGCAGTAGGTCCCGCGCAGTCTCATAAGCGGTGTCCTTTCTGTAGAGCACTTTTTAAAGCAAAGTCTGCTTTAGAAAGTCATATTCGCTCTCGGCACTGGAATGAAGGAAAGCAGGCTGGTTACAGTTTACCATCAAGTCCATTAATATCAACAGAAGATGGAGGAGATAGTCCTCAAAAATGCATGTTTTTTGATTATCCTTCTTTCGTATTATCAAAAATGGAGCAGTCAAGTGAAAATGAATTGGCTTCTACTGCATCAACCCCTGTTAGTAAGAATGCAGAACTATCACCGAAGAATCTTTTTAGCCCGTCTTCTTTCAAAGTAGAATGCAATGAGGACATTGAAAATTTGAATGCCCCTCCTGCTGATTCAGGATATGACCATCATAAAACAGACTTTGATGAGACCTCTTCAATTAACACCGCCATCAGTGATGCTACAACAGATGAGGGTAATAATGAGACTGAAAGCAACACTGGCAGTTCAAAGGATATGAAATCTGTAGTATCTCCCAAAGAACCAAAAGCACTGTTGAATGATACGTTGCCAAAAACAGCCACCACACCCACAAATGACAGTTGTGATGAAAAATATTTTTACTACTTAACAAGCCCATCTGTAGGTCTTAATGAAAAAGATGACTATGACCAAAGCTTTTATACAAATGATGACTATGATGATAATGCTGATCGTAGTGAGACTTCAAGCATGGCGGATCCTAGCTCACCAAATTCATTTGGATCAAACAATCCTTACAAATCCAAAAACAGTGATCGGCCAGGTCACAAACGCTTTAGAACACAAATGAGCAATCTCCAGTTGAAGGTCCTGAAAGCTTGCTTTTGTGATTATCGGACTCCCACCATGCAGGAGTGTGAAATGCTAGGAAATGAAATTGGTTTGCCAAAGCGAGTTGTTCAGGTATGGTTTCAGAATGCGCGAGCAAAAGAAAAGAAATTCAAAATAAACATTGGGAAACCTTTCATGGTTAATCAGAATGGGCCAGAGGGAACACAACCCCATTGCTCTCTTTGTGGGATGAAGTATTCTGCACGTGTGTCAATAAGAGATCATGTTTTTTCCAAACACCACATATCAAAAGTGAGGGAAACTGTAGGAAGTCAGCTTGATCGTGAAAAAGATTATTTAGCACCTACAACGGTTCGACAGTTGATGGCACAGCAAGAACTGGATCGTATGAAAAAAGCCACAGATGTTCTAGGTCTAACAGTGCAGCAACCAACCGTGATGGATGGTGGTTCAATTCATGGTCTCAATCTCTCAGCAGCTTATTCTGGACTCCCTGGTCTACCCCCGGTTCTTCTACCTGGAATGAACAACCCACCCACTTTAGCTGGATTTCAACAAAATTCAAACAGTAAGTCAAAATATGTTTTTTTTTAATTTAAATGTTTGATTAACAACAGTACCTTAAGTAGAGTACAAAACTTTGTGGGTTAGGTGGTATAAATCCATGCACAGTGTAATATATTACATTACATTTGTGTGTATGAAAGCTGCAGGACAGACTGTGAAACTCTTCTTGTTTATCCATGTGCAAGTTTTTATGTCTTATTTTCGCACCCACATTCTGCAGTGCACATAGAAAGAGAAATCATCTCCACTGATTGTTCTTGTGCACAATAGCAATCACCCCAAAACACAGATACCCTTCCACCATGGCGCAAGGGTTCCTGTGTTGGCGCATGGCAGACATCTTTGTGCCAACGCAGGGGGAAAGGGAAGGAATGCATTGTATCTAAAAGAAACAGCGCTTTCCTGGCATTTTCTTTTGATGTGGGGCAGTGCAGTAGGAAGGTTAGCAATGCTGTCCTATGTCAAAAGTGTGTAAATGAGGCATGTAGTTTTAAAAAGAACATATAAACGTAATAATAAAGTACCCGATTCGCAAGTCATTTTGTATCGGTGCTTTATGTACCTTTGCAGATTCATTTACAAGTGCAAACTCATACAATTTCTACTTCAAAGAAAATGCACACCCTTTTTGATTGTAAGTAGTTTTGCTTTCCGAGACTTGTTTGTGGGTATTCCAAGTTTGGTAACACCTGGAATATCTTGTAAAAGACTTTAAACTCCCAAATTCTCCAAACCACTATGATTAGTTGTCCACCCAGAAGATGGCAGGAGATTAATCTTTGTCTAGAGCATGAGTAAATGTTTACCATCGAAATAGGGATGGAATATTCCCAAAATTGGGGAGCAGGTAGGACTGGTTTCCACACAGGACAACAGATTTTCTTCACTGAGAAACAAAAGTTTGAATTGACTTTATCTGGACATTTCTGGATATGTGGAAATGCTCATGTACCTTTGTGTATGCCTAAATGGCTACCTATATGAGTACTCATGGGAGCTTGCAACAGTCACAGCCTCCCATGAGAAATAGTGGAATTAATGAACAATTCAATGAAAGTCACATATTTTCTCAAACGCTATGCATAATCCTAGGGTCATATATTTCTGACTCATAGTCTCGAAGTTTTCTGAGTGGCTCCCAGATTTTCTGCTGTGCTTGGGATGAACTCTGCTATACCACAACAACAAAATGCAACTGCAAGAGTGCAAGGAACTCTTTTTGAAACTGTTTTTGCAAAATGCGAAATCAACTAGAAGAGTTGTATATCTTGCATTGTGTGCATTGTTGCATCTGTCCATGTACATTGCACACTTTTCACTCTTAAAAACAGATCAAGGAGTTCAGATTTCTTGAACATGTGTTTATGGTTGAGAAATGTAGGTATAAGTGAGTGAGAAAGTAGAATCTCTTAACTTGTGCACCAAGAAGAATTAGAGACAAATTAAAAAAGATTCTCACTCATATGTAGCAATATAAAAACCGTCTGTATTCAAATGTTGCAAATTCTTGATGCATACTCGTATATGTCGTGTATGCAATTTATGTTGGATTTTAGCAACTGCCTTGTAAAGCTCCATTTTGTGAACGATTGCTAGATACACGCAGGAGTGGTACAAGGTATATGAATTTATCGCCATAGAAACAAATCACCCATTATACTGGGCCATCTGATAGTGTACATTTTTATTGGTAAACACAAATAATGGCATAACTTTCTGATGTGTGGGCGTGCACTGCAGATTTTCTAAAAATTGCTGTTAATGTAAGGGTTATAAAAAAAAAACAAAGGCTACACACTTCAGTATATGAACTTCCTACATTCATTTATGGACGCCTAACCCTAAATTATTGCTGCTGATGGACTGTCAAATGTTTTACAGTAACTTAAAAGTGTAAATGAATGCACTTTGGATTTGTTTTTCTACTCTAGCTAGAAGATAGTTTTTTAGGTAAAAGTAACAACTTCACAAACAACCTACGGTTTATTGACATGTTTGAGTTTTATTTACACCCAAATTAAACTAGACCTTTTTTGTAAGAACTGTGGGCGCATACAATGCACGTGATATACCATTAGAAGGCCTCAGGTATAGCTACTATTTTTTGTTTTTTAACCAGCTTTCCAGTAGAACTAACAACACCATTGCTAAGATCATCCTTGTTCCACTTTGAATTCTGTCATATATCAGCATTTCTGGTGTACTCATTGGTGTTTGTAGTTGCAGAAGTCATTCAGTCTGATACTCAGCTATCACAAATACAATCTTTTTGGCCACTTAAATTACATAAAGGTATACAAATCACGCTATGAATTAATCCTCATGTATTTTTCGAAGTTATTTTCTGCTTGTGTAGAATCTATTGTGAAGAGGTAAAGTGACAGATGTACTTTAGAAAAGGCATCAAATGGTTATGACATTTTTCATTTACACAGTACATTATTCCCATCTTAGGTAAAGCTTGACAGTGAAGCTGTCTGCAAGAGTTATTGTTACTATTTCTTTAGAATACTCATAAAATGGGCGTTGGTTCTACCTAGAGCAGTATATAGGAGTGTCACTCTCTCACCTCATGCAATTGGCTATTTTTCCATTGTTCCACCTTACTCGGAATGTTTCCATTGGGATGCTTGCTGGACAATTTTACATCTGAACAGACACATTCATTTCTTTGTCTTTTATATCCACTATGTACAAAAAGCAAATATCTTTTTTTTCACCTTGCATTGGCAATGCCAGTAGGCAAGTCTTTAATATAATAAACTGCATTACTGCATCCAGCAACTGTACACAGTTGTTGTAATTGGCTGTGTTTTTGCATGTGTTGCAACACTAAAGCGAAGAATACTGACTGGCCCAATTCTTGCCTAATGATTGGTAGGTAGATAGATGTCATTTCCACGCAGATTGTCAAAAGTTGTGAAGATGTATTCATAATGTAAAGTTTTAAAAGCTTGAATCTAAAAGTGTTCACACTACCATTTTTCGATTGAATATATCTGTATGTATAGGCTCAGTGATGAACTGTGCCAAAAAAAACTTATAGATACTTTATTTATTTCAATGTATATGTATTTCCTTCTCATTATTGTATGTGACTATTTAATGCCTATTATCTTAGCGCGCTTCACCTTCAGTTTATCACTTGGCAGTCCTATGGATATGACTGGACTGAACTTCCTTAAAATGTATGCTATTAAGTAAGCTAACTATTGCTTGTGAAATGTTCCCACATCTTTCAACCCCCCCATTGCATTATTTTTCTCTAACCATGTAAGAGTGAAAAATGTGCTTTTAAAGACTTTGGAAAGGATTGTGACTCTTTCATGACCTAAAAGTGTATTTTGCCTTTTGGTATAAATATAAGACTATCAATAAACACTCAATGAACATTTTGCACCCATATGTGCTATGTAGGGGCATAAACAGTTTATTTTATGTTTGTAAATACTCAGTCCTGATTCTAGGAATCAAGATTCGTGAAGTGTACATAATTGTAAATTTCATTTGCTCATGTGGAAACGTCTTAAGTGGTAGGAGAATAAGGAGCTTTACAGGCAAGATAGCTATATACATTCCTCTTAAGGCCCACAATTTACTATTGTTTTTTGATTTTCATGAAAGAGTTCCTGGCATTTCCACACTGGAAGCAGGCACGAAACTACCACTGCACAAAACACAGTTGTTTGTTTCTTAGGTCTGAGAGGGAAGCGAATAGGGAGAGAGTTTGCCATATGAGAATGTATTTATCCAGAGGTGAAGAAACGAAATTTTTGGAAATTATCAAAATGCACTGACATTTTAAGAGGTTGAGGGTACGAGGCATTAGGCCAAGGCCCAGGCCCAGAAACTTAAGAATGACAAAGAAAGCCAAGCATAACCCTTTGGAGTTCTAGGAAAGGATATGTTGTCAAGCCTACTCACCAACATTTACACTTTTTGTAAAGTATTATTTTTAATGAGCCTTAGATCGTAGTATTAACTATTTTAGAGTATTATGGTATGCTAAGTGCCTTCAGTTAAACTTTGCAAACAGTGTTAAGGTATTTCAGAAACAGAATAAGAGGATTACAGGAGATACACGAAAGAGAATCCAAGGGAATTGATTCTTCCTTGGCTATTAATTAAAGGATATATTTCAAGCCTGTTTTATAAATTGTCTGTACAGATATATTCACCTTTTTGTCAGTGCAAGGAATAGCTATAGGTCACTGAACGTGCATAAACACCTTCGAGCATATACTTCATCAAAAGTAGACTTATAGAAGTGACCAAGGGCTCTAGAAGTGAGAACATATTTTAGACAATCGGGGAACGAAGTTGCATGTTTACAAATTAGCAGACAAGACATAGTGCACTTTTGAGACAAAGTAGGAGTGGTGTAGGTAACGTGTTTTCCCTGTATTTTGATAAAATATCTCCCAAAATTGGAAAAGGGGGAGGGGTTCTCCACCAAGAAAGCATGCATAGTAGGTTGTAAGATGCTGCAAAGTAGATGTGGGAGTAAAAAAGAGCTCCCAGTCAGAACCCGAGTAAGTGTCTTCCCGTGATATTTTGTGTTTCCCTCTGTCCCTTCCTCTGTTTATACACTTTAATATCAGTGCTCAATGTTGGGGATATGCCTCTCATGCTAAGTATTGTCTACTGTGGTGCTGGCCCAAATTTCCCTGTTTTATATTTATTACAAAGCATTATCTACTTTCTCAAAGGATTTCAGGAACTTAGGGGTCCATTAGGATGGCGGGCGGATTGCCCCGCCAGGCTGGCGGTAGCCACCGCCAGCCTGGCGGGGGCAATCCGCCCGCCATCCTTCCCTGTATTCCCCCCCGCCATATTAGAATGGCGGGGGGGACCACGGCGGAGCAAAACACTGCCCGCCACTTTTCCGCCGGGCGGAAAATGATTAATATGGTGGCGGTGTCTATGAGACACCGCCAGCCATATTACATTGGCAATAGTGCAATGCCGCCACGGAAATGCATGCGGTGTTCACCCAGAGTGAAGGCCCAAGGGGGTGGCACACGGGGGGGTCCTGCATTTGCATAATCAAAGCGGCAGGCACCGCGCGGTGCCTGCCGCTTTGTTTATGTAAATGATGCAAAGCATTGTTAGTATTGTGGCGGGTGGAGCAGAGAGCTCCGCCCGCCACAATACTTTAAATACAGGATGTGCCCGCCAGGGCGGGCGGTCCCGATTTCCGATAGGATGGCGGGCGGGCAAAGCCCGCCCGCCACCCTAATGTGCCCCTAAGTTGGGAAATACTGATTAGGAACCCTGTGTACAAACATAAAAATTAACACAAAGTTAGCAGTATTCCCTAATTTAATTAATACATTATATTTCATTTTTTTGCCTCCTCATAATTGTTTACTATTAGTGTGTACTT